>NW_027077761.1:0-16159 GCF_963924675.1 Phocoena phocoena | reverse complement strand
GGGCACACTGAGCCTTTGTTTAATTCCTCTTCCTGGTGGGCAATGAGCGTTACATTTGCCCGTGCAGACACCTACAGCTAGTCTCTCATTGGTTCTCCCTATTCCTGTTCATTTTGCACAGAAATTGCAAGCTGTGCCAAAGAGGAGGTTAAAGGCACTGACTCTCCAAGCGGGGAGAGTGTTAGTAAAGCATCTGGAATGGTGAACCCGAGGACCAGGATACGAAAACTGAGATGCATTTTAAATCATTTCCCAATCACATGGTGGACGATACTCTTGGTTTCCCATGCATGTTTTAGCTGGAGGAAGAATCCCTTGAACCTGGAGAGTTGGGACCCATGGAATGGGTACCATGCAGTATGACTTCAAAGGGTCTGCATTTGCTCACCGAAACTCACCAATGCTATCAGCCTGAAGTGTCCAGCCTTATGTCTCAACCAGCTCTGGGTGTAGATGTGTTAAATCCCGGTTGCATCACATGCCCTGAGTGAATTATTTAAGAATTGCTCTCTATTTCACTGTCTTTATGATTTTTTTTTGAAATTTATTTTGATAATGGGATTTATCGGATTTTCACTGCTGCGTTTATGCCGCTGTACACACGCTTGATTCTCTTACGGAGACATATATATCCATGGGTTTTAAGATTCTTCCTAGTCAGGTATATTCCTAGGCGTTGAATATGTGGTGTTGGGTCCATTTCGTTGAGCAAGGAGTAGGTCTTGTCTATTACATATTTGGCTTATGGAAAGTTATCTGTGCTAATTTCAGTCTCTGGTTTTATGAAGCACCCCAACGCACCTTTCCCCATAAGCAAGCACTAGTTGGTTTTCTAAATTTGAGACCCTGTTCTGTTTTGTAATTCAGTTCATGTGTAGTCAAGTTTACATTCCGTGTATTAGTGATATCTTATGATGTTTCTTTTTCTGTGTGACGTAGTTCACGTAGAATCACCGTACCTGCATCCACTCACTATGCCGCTACGGGCCTGATGACACAGATTTCATTGCTGAGTGATATTGCATTGTACGTACGTGCCACAACTTCTTTATCCATATTTTGCTTTCTGGGATATTTACCTGTTACTGTAGACGAGCTTCTTGTGAACACAGCCGTCCCAAATATTGGGGTGGCTGTCTGTTTTTGATTTTAATTTCCGTAAGCTATAGGACCATAAGTGGAAGTGCCATAGACTGTGTTGCTTTGTTTCTTATGTGTTTCAGGAAACACCATACACTTCTCCAGGCTGGCTGCTGGCAATTTACATCCTGCCAATCAGCATAACAAGGCTCCCTGTTCTCCATATCCTGTCCTACCTTTCTGGATTTTACACTTTTTTCAGATGGCCCTCTTGCCCGGGGGGCAGTGAGACTTCATTGTAGTGCAGATTTCCTTTACAGGCTTGCTTGGTTGGCCAAAAAGGGCGTATGCGTTTTTTCCTGAATATATTCAGGAAAAAACGCATACGCCCTTTTTGGCCAAGTGCATCATTGTCGACGTTCTGCCTCTTTTCCTATGCTTTCAGGGCAATTCCAGTCTACCCCCTGCAATCGTTTTCCTGAAATTCTGCCCCGCTTTCAAGTCCCCTTCGCAGGCTTACTTCAATATATTTTTGGAGGAAAGCTGTCATTTATAACTCTGCAGGTTTGTGAATTACAGTGCCCCTGAGCTCCTTTCTTCAACTCGCTTTCTTGTGAACTGGGCACAAAACCGCAGGATTGCTTCAGGCCCTAATCTGTTTCGGGCAGGGCATGCTGAGCCTTTGGTAAATTCCTCTTCCTGGTGGGAAATGAGCGTTACATTTGCCCGTGCAGACACCTACAGCTAGTCTCTCATTGGTTCTCCCTATTCCTGTTCATCTTGCACAGAAATTGCAAGCTGTGCCAAACAGGAGGTTAAAGGCACTGACTCTCCAAGCAGGGAGACTGTTAGTAAATCATCTGGAATGGTGAACCCGAGGACCAGGATACGAAAACTGAGATGCATTTTAAATCATTTCCCCATAACACGGTGGACCATACTGTGGGTTTCACATGCATGTTTTAGCTGGAGGAAGAATCCCTTGAACCTGAAGAGTTGGGACCCATGGAATAGGTACCATACAGTATGACTTCAAAGGGTGTGCATTTGCTCACCTAAACTCACCAATGCTATCAGCCTGAAGTGTCCAGCCTTATGTCTCAACCAGCTCTGGGTGTAGATGTGGTCAATCCCGGTTGCATCACATGCCCTGAGTGAATTATTTAAGAATTGCTCTCTATTTCACTGTCTTTGTGTTTTGTTTTCGAAATTTATTTTGATAATGGGATTTATCGGATTTTCACTGCTGCCTTTCGGCCGCTGTACACACCCTTGATTCTCTTACGGAGACATATATATCCATGGGTTTTAAGATTCTTCCTAGTCAGGTATATTCCTAGGCGTTGAATATGTGGTGTTGGGTCCATTTCGTTGAGCAAGGAGTAGGTCTTGTCTATTACATATTGGGCTTATGGAAAGTTATCTGTGCTAATTTCAGTCTCTGGTTTTATGCAGCACCCCAAGGCACCTTTCCCCATAAGCAAGCACTAGTTGGTTTTCTAAATTTGAGACCCTTTTCTATTTTGTAATTCAGTTCATGTGTAGTCAAGTTTACATTCCGTGTATTCGTGATATCTTATGATGTTTCTTTTTCTGTGTGACGTAGTTCACGTAGAATCACCGTACCTGCATCCACTCACTATGCCGCTATGGGCCTGATGACACAGATTTCATTGCTGAGTGATATTGCATTGTACGTACGTGCCACAAGTTCTTTATCCATTTTTTGCTTTCTGGGATATTTACCTGATACTGTAGACGAGCTTCTTGTGAACACAGCCGTCTCAAATATTGGGGTGGCTGTCTGTTTTTGATTTTAATTTCCGTAAGCTATAGGACCATAAGTGGAAGTGCCATAGGCTGTGTTGCTTTGTTTCTTTCGTGTTTCAGGAAACACCATACACTTCTCCAGGGTGGCTGCTGGCAATTTACATCCTGCCAATCAGCATAACAAGGCTCCCTGTTCTCCATATCCTGTCCTACCTTTCTGGATTTTACACTTTTTTCAGATGGCCCTTTTGCCAGGGGGGCAGTGAGACTTCATTGTAGTGCAGATTTCATTTACAGGCTTGCTTGGTTGGCCAAAAAGGGCGTATGCGTTTTTTCCTGAATATATTCAGGAAAAAACGCATACGCCCTTTTTGGCCAAGTGCATCATTGTCGACGTTCTGCCTCTTTTCCTATGCTTTCAGGGCAATTCCAGTCTACCCCCTGCAATCGTTTTCCTGAAATTCTGCCCCGCTTTCAAGTCCCCTTCGCAGGCTTACTTCAATATATTTTTGGAGGAAAGCTGTCATTTATAACTCTGCAGGTTTGTGAATTACAGTGCCCCTGAGCTCCTTTCTTCAACTTGCTTTCTTGTGAGCTGGGCACAAAACCGCAGGATTGCTTCAGGCCCTAATCTGTTTCCAGCAGGGCACACTGAGCCTTTGTTTAATTCCTCTTCCTGGTGGGCAATGAGCGTTACATTTGCCCGTGCAGACACCTACAGCTAGTCTCTCATTGGTTCTCCCTATTCCTGTTCATTTTGCACAGAAATTGCAAGCTGTGCCAAAGAGGAGGTTAAAGGCACTGACTCTCCAAGCGGGGAGAGTGTTAGTAAAGCATCTGGAATGGTGAACCCGAGGACCAGGATACGAAAACTGAGATGCATTTTAAATCATTTCCCAATCACATGGTGGACGATACTCTTGGTTTCCCATGCATGTTTTAGCTGGAGGAAGAATCCCTTGAACCTGGAGAGTTGGGACCCATGGAATGGGTACCATGCAGTATGACTTCAAAGGGTCTGCATTTGCTCACCGAAACTCACCAATGCTATCAGCCTGAAGTGTCCAGCCTTATGTCTCAACCAGCTCTGGGTGTAGATGTGTTAAATCCCGGTTGCATCACATGCCCTGAGTGAATTATTTAAGAATTGCTCTCTATTTCACTGTCTTTATGATTTTTTTTTGAAATTTATTTTGATAATGGGATTTATCGGATTTTCACTGCTGCGTTTATGCCGCTGTACACACGCTTGATTCTCTTACGGAGACATATATATCCATGGGTTTTAAGATTCTTCCTAGTCAGGTATATTCCTAGGCGTTGAATATGTGGTGTTGGGTCCATTTCGTTGAGCAAGGAGTAGGTCTTGTCTATTACATATTTGGCTTATGGAAAGTTATCTGTGCTAATTTCAGTCTCTGGTTTTATGAAGCACCCCAACGCACCTTTCCCCATAAGCAAGCACTAGTTGGTTTTCTAAATTTGAGACCCTGTTCTGTTTTGTAATTCAGTTCATGTGTAGTCAAGTTTACATTCCGTGTATTAGTGATATCTTATGATGTTTCTTTTTCTGTGTGACGTAGTTCACGTAGAATCACCGTACCTGCATCCACTCACTATGCCGCTACGGGCCTGATGACACAGATTTCATTGCTGAGTGATATTGCATTGTACGTACGTGCCACAACTTCTTTATCCATATTTTGCTTTCTGGGATATTTACCTGTTACTGTAGACGAGCTTCTTGTGAACACAGCCGTCCCAAATATTGGGGTGGCTGTCTGTTTTTGATTTTAATTTCCGTAAGCTATAGGACCATAAGTGGAAGTGCCATAGACTGTGTTGCTTTGTTTCTTATGTGTTTCAGGAAACACCATACACTTCTCCAGGCTGGCTGCTGGCAATTTACATCCTGCCAATCAGCATAACAAGGCTCCCTGTTCTCCATATCCTGTCCTACCTTTCTGGATTTTACACTTTTTTCAGATGGCCCTCTTGCCCGGGGGGCAGTGAGACTTCATTGTAGTGCAGATTTCCTTTACAGGCTTGCTTGGTTGGCCAAAAAGGGCGTATGCGTTTTTTCCTGAATATATTCAGGAAAAAACGCATACGCCCTTTTTGGCCAAGTGCATCATTGTCGACGTTCTGCCTCTTTTCCTATGCTTTCAGGGCAATTCCAGTCTACCCCCTGCAATCGTTTTCCTGAAATTCTGCCCCGCTTTCAAGTCCCCTTCGCAGGCTTACTTCAATATATTTTTGGAGGATAGCTGTCATTTATAACTCTGCAGGTTTGTGAATTACAGTGCCCCTGAGCTCCTTTCTTCAACTCGCTTTCTTGTGAACTGGGCACAAAACCGCAGGATTGCTTCAGGCCCTAATCTGTTTCGGGCAGGGCATGCTGAGCCTTTGGTAAATTCCTCTTCCTGGTGGGAAATGAGCGTTACATTTGCCCGTGCAGACACCTACAGCTAGTCTCTCATTGGTTCTCCCTATTCCTGTTCATCTTGCACAGAAATTGCAAGCTGTGCCAAACAGGAGGTTAAAGGCACTGACTCTCCAAGCAGGGAGACTGTTAGTAAATCATCTGGAATGGTGAACCCGAGGACCAGGATACGAAAACTGAGATGCATTTTAAATCATTTCCCCATAACACGGTGGACCATACTGTGGGTTTCACATGCATGTTTTAGCTGGAGGAAGAATCCCTTGAACCTGAAGAGTTGGGACCCATGGAATAGGTACCATACAGTATGACTTCAAAGGGTGTGCATTTGCTCACCTAAACTCACCAATGCTATCAGCCTGAAGTGTCCAGCCTTATGTCTCAACCAGCTCTGGGTGTAGATGTGGTCAATCCCGGTTGCATCACATGCCCTGAGTGAATTATTTAAGAATTGCTCTCTATTTCACTGTCTTTGTGTTTTGTTTTCGAAATTTATTTTGATAATGGGATTTATCGGATTTTCACTGCTGCCTTTCGGCCGCTGTACACACCCTTGATTCTCTTACGGAGACATATATATCCATGGGTTTTAAGATTCTTCCTAGTCAGGTATATTCCTAGGCGTTGAATATGTGGTGTTGGGTCCATTTCGTTGAGCAAGGAGTAGGTCTTGTCTATTACATATTGGGCTTATGGAAAGTTATCTGTGCTAATTTCAGTCTCTGGTTTTATGCAGCACCCCAAGGCACCTTTCCCCATAAGCAAGCACTAGTTGGTTTTCTAAATTTGAGACCCTGTTCTGTTTTGTAATTCAGTTCATGTGTAGTCAAGTTTACATTCCGTGTATTCGTGATATCTTATGATGTTTCTTTTTCTGTGTGACGTAGTTCACGTAGAATCACCGTACCTGCATCCACTCACTATGCCGCTATGGGCCTGATGACACAGATTTCATTGCTGAGTGATATTGCATTGTACGTACGTGCCACAAGTTCTTTATCCATTTTTTGCTTTCTGGGATATTTACCTGATACTGTAGACGAGCTTCTTGTGAACACAGCCGTCTCAAATATTGGGGTGGCTGTCTGTTTTTGATTTTAATTTCCGTAAGCTATAGGACCATAAGTGGAAATGCCATAGGCTGTGTTGCTTTGTTTCTTTCGTGTTTCAGGAAACACCATACACTTCTCCAGGGTGGCTGCTGGCAATTTACATCCTGCCAGTCAGCATAACAAGGCTCCCTGTTCTCCATATCCTGTCCTACCTTTCTGGATTTTACACTTTTTTCAGATGGCCCTTTTGCCAGGGGGGCAGAGAGACTTCATTGTAGTGCAGATTTCATTTACAGGCTTGCTTGGTTGGCCAAAAAGGGCGTATGCGTTTTTTCCTGAATATATTCAGGAAAAAACGCATACGCCCTTTTTGGCCAAGTGCATCATTGTCGACGTTCTGCCTCTTTTCCTATGCTTTCAGGGCAATTCCAGTCTACCCCCTGCAATCGTTTTCCTGAAATTCTGCCCCGCTTTCAAGTCCCCTTCGCAGGCTTACTTCAATATATTTTTGGAGGAAAGCTGTCATTTATAACTCTGCAGGTTTGTGAATTACAGTGCCCCTGAGCTCCTTTCTTCAACTCGCTTTCTTGTGAGCTGGGCACAAAACCGCAGGATTGCTTCAGGCCCTAATCTGTTTCCAGCAGGGCACACTGAGCCTTTGTTTAATTCCTCTTCCTGGTGGGCAATGAGCGTTACATTTGCCCGTGCAGACACCTACAGCTAGTCTCTCATTGGTTCTCCCTATTCCTGTTCATTTTGCACAGAAATTGCAAGCTGTGCCAAAGAGGAGGTTAAAGGCACTGACTCTCCAAGCGGGGAGAGTGTTAGTAAAGCATCTGGAATGGTGAACCCGAGGACCAGGATACGAAAACTGAGATGCATTTTAAATCATTTCCCAATCACATGGTGGACGATACTCTTGGTTTCCCATGCATGTTTTAGCTGGAGGAAGAATCCCTTGAACCTGGAGAGTTGGGACCCATGGAATGGGTACCATGCAGTCTGACTTCAAAGGGTCTGCATTTGCTCACCGAAACTCACCAATGCTATCAGCCTGAAGTGTCCAGCCTTATGTCTCAACCAGCTCTGGGTGTAGATGTGTTAAATCCCGGTTGCATCACATGCCCTGAGTGAATTATTTAAGAATTGCTCTCTATTTCACTGTCTTTATGATTTTTTTTTGAAATTTATTTTGATAATGGGATTTATCGGATTTTCACTGCTGCGTTTATGCCGCTGTACACACGCTTGATTCTCTTACGGAGACATATATATCCATGGGTTTTAAGATTCTTCCTAGTCAGGTATATTCCTAGGCGTTGAATATGTGGTGTTGGGTCCATTTCGTTGAGCAAGGAGTAGGTCTTGTCTATTACATATTTGGCTTATGGAAAGTTATCTGTGCTAATTTCAGTCTCTGGTTTTATGAAGCACCCCAACGCACCTTTCCCCATAAGCAAGCACTAGTTGGTTTTCTAAATTTGAGACCCTGTTCTGTTTTGTAATTCAGTTCATGTGTAGTCAAGTTTACATTCCGTGTATTAGTGATATCTTATGATGTTTCTTTTTCTGTGTGACGTAGTTCACGTAGAATCACCGTACCTGCATCCACTCACTATGCCGCTACGGGCCTGATGACACAGATTTCATTGCTGAGTGATATTGCATTGTACGTACGTGCCACAACTTCTTTATCCATATTTTGCTTTCTGGGATATTTACCTGTTACTGTAGACGAGCTTCTTGTGAACACAGCCGTCCCAAATATTGGGGTGGCTGTCTGTTTTTGATTTTAATTTCCGTAAGCTATAGGACCATAAGTGGAAGTGCCATAGACTGTGTTGCTTTGTTTCTTATGTGTTTCAGGAAACACCATACACTTCTCCAGGCTGGCTGCTGGCAATTTACATCCTGCCAATCAGCATAACAAGGCTCCCTGTTCTCCATATCCTGTCCTACCTTTCTGGATTTTACACTTTTTTCAGATGGCCCTCTTGCCCGGGGGGCAGTGAGACTTCATTGTAGTGCAGATTTCCTTTACAGGCTTGCTTGGTTGGCCATAAAGGGCGTATGCGTTTTTTTCTGAATATATTCAGGAAAAAACGCATACGCCCTTTTTGGCCAAGTGCATCATTTTCGACGTTCTGCCTCTTTTCCTATGCTTTCAGGGCAATTCCAGTCTACCCCCTGCAATCGTTTTCCTGAAATTCTGCCCCGCTTTCAAGTCCCCTTCGCAGGCTTACTTCAATATATTTTTGGAGGATAGCTGTCATTTATAACTCTGCAGGTTTGTGAATTACAGTGCCCCTGAGCTCCTTTCTTCAACTCGCTTTCTTGTGAGCTGGGCACAAAACCGCAGGATTGCTTCAGGCCCTAATCTGTTTCCGGCAGGGCACGCTGAGCCTTTGGTTAATTCCTCTTCCTGGTGGGAAATGAGCGTTACATTTGCCTGTGCAGACACCTACAGCTAGTCTCTCATTGGTTCTCCCTATTCCTGTTCATTTTGCACAGAAATTGCAAGCTGTGCCAAAGAGGAGGTTAAAGGCACTGACTCTCCAAGCGGGGAGAGTGTTAGTAGAGCATCTGGAATGGTGAACCCGAGGACCAGGATACGAAAACTGAGATGCATTTTAAATCATTTCCCAATCACATGGTGGACGATACTCTTGGTTTCCCATGCATGTTTTAGCTGGAGGAAGAATCCCTTGAACCTGGAGAGTTGGGACCCATGGAATGGGTACCATGCAGTATGACTTCAAAGGGTCTGCATTTGCTCAACGAAACTCACCAATGCTATCAGCCTGAAGTGTCCAGCCTTATGTCTCAACCAGCTCTGGGTGTAGATGTGTTAAATCCCGGTTGCATCACATGCCCTGAGTGAATTATTTAAGAATTGCTCTCTATTTCACTGTCTTTATGATTTTTTTTTGAAATTTATTTTGATAATGGGATTTATCGGATTTTCACTGCTGCGTTTATGCCGCTGTACACAATCTTGATTTTCTTACGGAGACATATATATCCATGGGTTTTAAGATTCTTCCTAGTCAGGTATATTCCTAGGCGTTGAATATGTGGTGTTGGGTCCATTTCGTTGAGCAAGGAGTAGGTCTTGTCTATTACATATTTGGCTTATGGAAAGTTATCTGTGCTAATTTCAGTCTCTGGTTTTATGAAGCACCCCAACGCACCTTTCCCCATAAGCAAGCACTAGTTGGTTTTCTAAATTTGAGACCCTGTTCTGTTTTGTAATTCAGTTCATGTGTAGTCAAGTTTACATTCCGTGTATTAGTGATATCTTATGATGTTTCTTTTTCTGTGTGACGTAGTTCACGTAGAATCACCGTACCTGCATCCACTCACTATGCCGCTACGGGCCTGATGACACAGATTTCATTGCTGAGTGATATTGCATTGTACGTACGTGCCACAACTTCTTTATCCATATTTTGCTTTCTGGGATATTTACCTGTTACTGTAGACGAGCTTCTTGTGAACACAGCCGTCCCAAATATTGGGGTGGCTGTCTGTTTTTGATTTTAATTTCCGTAAGCTATAGGACCATAAGTGGAAGTGCCATAGACTGTGTTGCTTTGTTTCTTATGTGTTTCAGGAAACACCATACACTTCTCCAGGCTGGCTGCTGGCAATTTACATCCTGCCAATCAGCATAACAAGGCTCCCTGTTCTCCATATCCTGTCCTACCTTTCTGGATTTTACACTTTTTTCAGATGGCCCTCTTGCCCGGGGGGCAGTGAGACTTCATTGTAGTGCAGATTTCCTTTACAGGCTTGCTTGGTTGGCCAAAAAGGGCGTATGCGTTTTTTCCTGAATATATTCAGGAAAAAACGCATACGCCCTTTTTGGCCAAGTGCATCATTGTCGACGTTCTGCCTCTTTTCCTATGCTTTCAGGGCAATTCCAGTCTACCCCCTGCAATCGTTTTCCTGAAATTCTGCCCCGCTTTCAAGTCCCCTTCGCAGGCTTACTTCAATATATTTTTGGAGGATAGCTGTCATTTATAACTCTGCAGGTTTGTGAATTACAGTGCCCCTGAGCTCCTTTCTTCAACTCGCTTTCTTGTGAGCTGGGCACAAAACCGCAGGATTGCTTCAGGCCCTAATCTGTTTCCGGCAGCGCACGCTGAGCCTTTGGTTAATTCCTCTTCCTGGTGGGAAATGAGCGTTACATTTGCCCGTGCAGACACCTACAGCTAGTCTCTCATTGGTTCTCCCTATTCCTGTTCATTTTGCACAGAAATTGCAAGCTGTGCCAAAGAGGAGGTTAAAGGCACTGACTCTCCAAGCGGGGAGAGTGTTAGTAGAGCATCTGGAATGGTGAACCCGAGGACCAGGATACGAAAACTGAGATGCATTTTAAATCATTTCCCAATCACATGGTGGACGATACTCTTGGTTTCCCATGCATGTTTTAGCTGGAGGAAGAATCCCTTGAACCTGGAGAGTTGGGACCCATGGAATGGGTACCATGCAGTATGACTTCAAAGGGTCTGCATTTGCTCACCGAAACTCACCAATGCTATCAGCCTGAAGTGTCCAGCCTTATGTCTCAACCAGCTCTGGGTGTAGATGTGTTAAATCCCGGTTGCATCACATGCCCTGAGTGAATTATTTAAGAATTGCTCTCTATTTCACTGTCTTTATGATTTTTTTTTGAAATTTATTTTGATAATGGGATTTATCGGATTTTCACTGCTGCGTTTATGCCGCTGTACACACGCTTGATTTTCTTACGGAGACATATATATCCATGGGTTTTAAGATTCTTCCTAGTCAGGTATATTCCTAGGCGTTGAATATGTGGTGTTGGGTCCATTTCGTTGAGCAAGGAGTAGGTCTTGTCTATTACATATTTGGCTTATGGAAAGTTATCTGTGCTAATTTCAGTCTCTGGTTTTATGAAGCACCCCAACGCACCTTTCCCCATAAGCAAGCACTAGTTGGTTTTCTAAATTTGAGACCCTGTTCTGTTTTGTAATTCAGTTCATGTGTAGTCAAGTTTACATTCCGTGTATTAGTGATATCTTATGATGTTTCTTTTTCTGTGTGACGTAGTTCACGTAGAATCACCGTACCTGCATCCACTCACTATGCCGCTACGGGCCTGATGATACAGATTTCATTGCTGAGTGATATTGCATTGTACCTACGTGCCACAACTTCTTTATCCATATTTTGCTTTCTGGGATATTTACCTGTTACTGTAGACGAGCTTCTTGTGAACACAGCCGTCCCAAATATTGGGGTGGCTGTCTGTTTTTGATTTTAATTTCCGTAAGCTATAGGACCATAAGTGGAAGTGCCATAGACTGTGTTGCTTTGTTTCTTATGTGTTTCAGGAAACACCATACACTTCTCCAGGCTGGCTGCTGGCAATTTACATCCTGCCAATCAGCATAACAAGGCTCCCTGTTCTCCATATCCTGTCCTACCTTTCTGGATTTTACACTTTTTTCAGATGGCCCTCTTGCCCGGGGGGCAGTGAGACTTCATTGTAGTGCAGATTTCCTTTACAGGCTTGCTTGGTTGGCCAAAAAGGGCGTATGCGTTTTTTCCTGAATATATTCAGGAAAAAACGCATACGCCCTTTTTGGCCAAGTGCATCATTGTCGACGTTCTGCCTCTTTTCCTATGCTTTCAGGGCAATTCCAGTCTACCCCCTGCAATCGTTTTCCTGAAATTCTGCCCCGCTTTCAAGTCCCCTTCGCAGGCTTACTTCAATATATTTTTGGAGGATAGCTGTCATTTATAACTCTGCAGGTTTGTGAATTACAGTGCCCCTGAGCTCCTTTCTTCAACTCGCTTTCTTGTGAGCTGGGCACAAAACCGCAGGATTGCTTCAGGCCCTAATCTGTTTCCGGCAGGGCACGCTGAGCCTTTGGTTAATTCCTCTTCCTGGTGGGAAATGAGCGTTACATTTGCCTGTGCAGACACCTACAGCTAGTCTCTCATTGGTTCTCCCTATTCCTGTTCATTTTGCACAGAAATTGCAAGCTGTGCCAAAGAGGAGGTTAAAGGCACTGACTCTCCAAGCGGGGAGAGTGTTAGTAGAGCATCTGGAATGGTGAACCCGAGGACCAGGATACGAAAACTGAGATGCATTTTAAATCATTTCCCAATCACATGGTGGACGATACTCTTGGTTTCCCATGCATGTTTTAGCTGGAGGAAGAATCCCTTGAACCTGGAGAGTTGGGACCCATGGAATGGGTACCATGCAGTATGACTTCAAAGGGTCTGCATTTGCTCAACGAAACTCACCAATGCTATCAGCCTGAAGTGTCCAGCCTTATGTCTCAACCAGCTCTGGGTGTAGATGTGTTAAATCCCGGTTGCATCACATGCCCTGAGTGAATTATTTAAGAATTGCTCTCTATTTCACTGTCTTTATGATTTTTTTTTGAAATTTATTTTGATAATGGGATTTATCGGATTTTCACTGCTGCGTTTATGCCGCTGTACACAATCTTGATTTTCTTACGGAGACATATATATCCATGGGTTTTAAGATTCTTCCTAGTCAGGTATATTCCTAGGCGTTGAATATGTGGTGTTGGGTCCATTTCGTTGAGCAAGGAGTAGGTCTTGTCTATTACATATTTGGCTTATGGAAAGTTATCTGTGCTAATTTCAGTCTCTGGTTTTATGAAGCACCCCAACGCACCTTTCCCCATAAGCAAGCACTAGTTGGTTTTCTAAATTTGAGACCCTGTTCTGTTTTGTAATTCAGTTCATGTGTAGTCAAGTTTACATTCCGTGTATTAGTGATATCTTATGATGTTTCTTTTTCTGTGTGACGTAGTTCACGTAGAATCACCGTACCTGCATCCACTCACTATGCCGCTACGGGCCTGATGACACAGATTTCATTGCTGAGTGATATTGCATTGTACGTACGTGCCACAACTTCTTTATCCATATTTTGCTTTCTGGGATATTTACCTGTTACTGTAGACGAGCTTCTTGTGAACACAGCCGTCCCAAATATTGGGGTGGCTGTCTGTTTTTGATTTTAATTTCCGTAAGCTATAGGACCATAAGTGGAAGTGCCATAGACTGTGTTGCTTTGTTTCTTATGTGTTTCAGGAAACACCATACACTTCTCCAGGCTGGCTGCTGGCAATTTACATCCTGCCAATCAGCATAACAAGGCTCCCTGTTCTCCATATCCTGTCCTACCTTTCTGGATTTTACACTTTTTTCAGATGGCCCTCTTGCCCGGGGGGCAGTGAGACTTCATTGTAGTGCAGATTTCCTTTACAGGCTTGCTTGGTTGGCCAAAAAGGGCGTATGCGTTTTTTCCTGAATATATTCAGGAAAAAACGCATACGCCCTTTTTGGCCAAGTGCATCATTGTCGACGTTCTGCCTCTTTTCCTATGCTTTCAGGGCAATTCCAGTCTACCCCCTGCAATCGTTTTCCTGAAATTCTGCCCCGCTTTCAAGTCCCCTTCGCAGGCTTACTTCAATATATTTTTGGAGGATAGCTGTCATTTATAACTCTGCAGGTTTGTGAATTACAGTGCCCCTGAGCTCCTTTCTTCAACTCGCTTTCTTGTGAGCTGGGCACAAAACCGCAGGATTGCTTCAGGCCCTAATCTGTTTCCGGCAGCGCACGCTGAGCCTTTGGTTAATTCCTCTTCCTGGTGGGAAATGAGCGTTACATTTGCCCGTGCAGACACCTACAGCTAGTCTCTCATTGGTTCTCCCTATTCCTGTTCATTTTGCACAGAAATTGCAAGCTGTGCCAAAGAGGAGGTTAAAGGCACTGACTCTCCAAGCGGGGAGAGTGTTAGTAGAGCATCTGGAATGGTGAACCCGAGGACCAGGATACGAAAACTGAGATGCATTTTAAATCATTTCCCAATCACATGGTGGACGATACTCTTGGTTTCCCATGCATGTTTTAGCTGGAGGAAGAATCCCTTGAACCTGGAGAGTTGGGACCCATGGAATGGGTACCATGCAGTATGACTTCAAAGGGTCTGCATTTGCTCACCGAAACTCACCAATGCTATCAGCCTGAAGTGTCCAGCCTTATGTCTCAACCAGCTCTGGGTGTAGATGTGTTAAATCCCGGTTGCATCACATGCCCTGAGTGAATTATTTAAGAATTGCTCTCTATTTCACTGTCTTTATGATTTTTTTTTGAAATTTATTTTGATAATGGGATTTATCGGATTTTCACTGCTGCGTTTATGCCGCTGTACACACGCTTGATTTTCTTACGGAGACATATATATCCATGGGTTTTAAGATTCTTCCTAGTCAGGTATATTCCTAGGCGTTGAATATGTGGTGTTGGGTCCATTTCGTTGAGCAAGGAGTAGGTCTTCTCTATTACATATTTGGCTTATGGAAAGTTATCTGTGCTAATTTCAGTCTCTGGTTTTATGAAGCACCCCAACGCACCTTTCCCCATAAGCAAGCACTAGTTGGTTTTCTAAATTTGAGACCCTGTTCTGTTTTGTAATTCAGTTCATGTGTAGTCAAGTTTACATTCCGTGTATTAGTGATATCTTATGATGTTTCTTTTTCTGTGTGACGTAGTTCACGTAGAATCACCGTACCTGCATCCACTCACTATGCCGCTACGGGCCTGATGATACAGATTTCATTGCTGAGTGATATTGCATTGTACCTACGTGCCACAACTTCTTTATCCATATTTTGCTTTCTGGGATATTTACCTGTTACTGTAGACGAGCTTCTTGTGAACACAGCCGTCCCAAATATTGGGGTGGCTGTCTGTTTTTGATTTTAATTTCCGTAAGCTATAGGACCATAAGTGGAAGTGCCATAGACTGTGTTGCTTTGTTTCTTATGTGTTTCAGGAAACACCATACACTTCTCCAGGCTGGCTGCTGGCAATTTACATCCTGCCAATCAGCATAACAAGGCTCCCTGTTCTCCATATCCTGTCCTACCTTTCTGGATTTTACACTTTTTTCAGATGGCCCTCTTGCCCGGGGGGCAGTGAGACTTCATTGTAGTGCAGATTTCCTTTACAGGCTTGCTTGGTTGGCCAAAAAGGGCGTATGCGTTTTTTCCTGAATATATTCAGGAAAAAACGCATACGCCCTTTTTGGCCAAGTGCATCATTGTCGACGTTCTGCCTCTTTTCCTATGCTTTCAGGGCAATTCCAGTCTACCCCCTGCAATCGTTTTCCTGAAATTCTGCCCCGCTTTCAAGTCCCCTTCGCAGGCTTACTTCAATATATTTTTGGAGGATAGCTGTCATTTATAACTCTGCAGGTTTGTGAATTACAGTGCCCCTGAGCTCCTTTCTTCAACTCGCTTTCTTGTGAACTGGGCACAAAACCGCAGGATTGCTTCAGGCCCTAATCTGTTTCGGGCAGGGCATGCTGAGCCTTTGGTAAATTCCTCTTCCTGGTGGGAAATGAGCGTTACATTTGCCCGTGCAGACACCTACAGCTAGTCTCTCATTGGTTCTCCCTATTCCTGTTCATCTTGCACAGAAATTGCAAGCTGTGCCAAACAGGAGGTTAAAGGCACTGACTCTCCAAGCAGGGAGACTGTTAGTAAATCATCTGGAATGGTGAACCCGAGGACCAGGATACGAAAACTGAGATGCATTTTAAATCATTTCCCCATAACACGGTGGACCATACTGTGGGTTTCACATGCATGTTTTAGCTGGAGGAAGAATCCCTTGAACCTGAAGAGTTGGGACCCATGGAATAGGTACCATACAGTATGACTTCAAAGGGTGTGCATTTGCTCACCTAAACTCACCAATGCTATCAGCCTGAAGTGTCCAGCCTTATGTCTCA
>NW_027077760.1:1697500-1817000 GCF_963924675.1 Phocoena phocoena | reverse complement strand
ACCCTAACCCTAACCCTTACCCGAAGCCTTACCCTAACACGTCCTCTAATCCTAACCCGTACGCTAACACTAACCCGTAACCTAACACGTACGCTCACCCTAAACAGTTGTCGTACCCTAACCTGTCCCCTAAACCGTCCCCGTCCCCTAACCCTATCCCTAACCCTAACCCTAACCCTTACCCGAAGCCTTACACTAACCCGTCCCCTAATCCTAACACGTACGCTAACACTAACCCGTACCCTAACACGTAGGCTCACCCTAAACCATTGTCGTACACTAACCTGTCCCCTAAACCGTCACCGTCCCCTAAACCTAACCGTAACCCTAACCCTAACCCTAACCTGAACCCTTACCAGAAGCCTTACCCTAACCCATCCCTTAATCCTAACCCGTATGCTAACTCTAACCCGTACCCTAACACATACGCTCACCCTAAAACGTTGTCGTACACTAACCTGTCCCCTAAACCGTCCCCGTTTCCTAACCCTAACCCTAACCCTAACCCTAACCCTAACCCGAAGCCTTACACTAACCCGTCCCCTAATCCTAACCCGTACGCTAACAGTAACCCGTACCCTAACACGTACGATCACCCTAAAACGTTGGCGTACCCTAATCTGTCCCCTAAACCGTCACCGTCCCATAAACCTAACCCTAACCCTAACCCTAACCCTGACCCGAACCTTTACCCGAAGCCTTACCCTAAACCGTCCCCTAATACTAACCCGTATGCTAACTCTAACCCGTACCCTAACACGTACGCTCACCCTAAACCGTTGTCGTACACTAACCTGTCCCCTAAACCTTCCCCATTCCCTAACCCTAACCCTAACCCTAACCCGTACCCTAACCCTTACCCGAAGCCTTAACCTAACCCGACCCCTAATCCTAACCCGTACGCTAAAACTAACCCATACCGCAACACGTACGCTCACCCTAAACCTTTGTCGTACCCTAACCTGTCCCTTAAACCGTCCCCGTCGCCTAACCCTAACCCTAACCCTTACCCTAACCCTAACACTTACCCGAAGCCTTACCCTAACCCGTCCCCTAATCCTAACCCGTATGCTAACTCTAACCCGTACCCTAACACGTACGCTCACCCTAAACCGTTGTCATACACTTACCTGTCCCCTAAACCGTCCCCGTTCCCTAACCCTAACCCTAACCCTAACCTTAACCCTAACCCTTATCCGAAGCCTTACCCTAACACGTCCCCTATTCCTAACTCGTACGCTAACACTAATCCGTACCCTAACACATACGCTCACCCTAAACTGTTGTCGTACTCTAACCTGTCCCCTAAACCGTCCCCGTCCCCTAACCCTAACCCTAACCCTAACCCTAACCCTAACCCTTACCCGAAGCCTTACCCTAACCCGTCCCCTAATCCTAACCCTTACAATAACACTAACCCGTACCCTAACACTTACGCTCACCCTAAACCATTGTCGTACCCTAACCTGTCCCCTAAACCGTCCCCGTCCCCTAACCCTAACCCTAACCCTAACCCTAACCCTTACCCGAAGCCTTACCCTAACCCGTCCCCTAATCCTAACCCGTACGCTAACACTAAACCGTACCCTAACACGTACGCTCACCCTAAACCGTTGTCGTACAGTAACCGGTTCCCTAAACTGTCCCCGTCCCCGTCCCCGTCCCCTAACCCTAACCCTAACCCTAACCCTTACCTGAAGCCTTACCCTAACCCGTCCCCTAATCCTAACCCGTACGCTAACACTAACCCGTACCCTAACACGTACGCTCACCCTAAACAGTTGTTGTACCCTAACCTGTCCCCTAAACCGTCCCCGTCCCCTAACCCTAACCCTAACCCTAACTCTTACCCGAAGCCTTACCCTAACCCGTCCCCTAATCCTAAACCGTACACTAACACTAACCCGTAGCCTAACACGTACGCTCACCATAAACCGTTGTCGTACGCTAACCTGTCCCCTAAACCGTCCCCGTCCCCTAAACCTAACCCTAACCCTAACCCTAACCCTTACCCGAAGCCTTACCCTAACCCGTCACCTAATCCTAACCCGTACGCTAACACTAACCCATACCCTAACACGTACGCTCACCCTAAACTGTTGTCGTACACTAACCTGTCCCCTAAACCGACCCCGTCCCCGTCCCCTAACCCTAACCCTAACCCTAAACCTAACCCTTACCCGAAGCCTTACCCTAACCCGTCCCCTAATCCTAACCCATAGGCTAACACTAAACCGTTCCCTAACACGTATTCTCACCCTAAACCGTTGTCGTACCCTAACCTGTCCCCTAAACCGTCCCCGTCCCCATCCCCTAACCCTAACCCTAACCCTAACCCTTACCCGAAGCCTTACCCTAACCCGTCCTCTAATCCTAACCCGTACGCTAAAACTAACCCGTACCCTAACACGTACGCTCACCCTAAACAGTTGTCGTACCCTAACCTGTCCCCTAAACCGTCCCCGTCCCCTAACCCTAACCCTAAACCTAACCCTAACCCTTACCCGAAGCATTACCATAACCCGTCCCCTAATCCTAACCTGAACGCTAACACTAACACGTACCCTAACACGTACGCTCAACCTAAAACGTTGTCCTACCATAACCTGTCCCCTAAACCGTCCACGTCCCCTAACCCTAACCCTAACACTAACGCTAACCCTTACCCGAAGCCTTACACTAACCCGTCCCATAAGCCTAACCCATACGCTAACACTAACCCATGCCCTAACACGTACGCTCACCTTAAACCGTTGTCGTACACTAACCTGTCCCCAAAACCGTCCCCGTCACCTAACCCTAACCCTAACCCTAACCCTAACCCTAACCCTTACCCGAAGCCTTACCCTAACCCGTCCCCTAATCCTAACCCGTACGCTAACACTAAACCGTACCCTAACACGTACGCTCACCCTAAACCGTTGTCGTACACTAACCGGTTCCCTAAACTGTCCCCGTCCCCGTCGCCGTCCCCTAACCCTAACCCTAACCCTAACCCTTACCTGAAGCCTTACCCTAACCCGTCCCCTAATCCTAACCCGTACGCTAACACTAACCCGTACCCTAACACGTACGCTCACCCTAAACAGTTGTTGTACCCTAACCTGTCCCCTAAACCGTCCCCGTCCCCTAACCCTAACCCTAACCCTAACCCTTACCCGAAGCCTTACCCTAACCCGTCCCCTAATCCTAAACCGTACACTAACACTAACCCGTAGCCTAACACGTACGCTCACCATAAACCGTTGTCGTACGCTAACCTGTCCCCTAAACCGTCCCCGTACCCTAAACCTAACCCTAACCCTAACCCTAACCCTTACCCGAAGCCTTACCCTAACCCGTCCCCTAATCCTAACCCGTACGCTAACACTAAACCCTACCCTAACACATACACACACCCTAAACCGTTGTTGTACACTAACCTGTCCCCTAAACCGTCCCCGTCTCCTAACCCTAACCCTGACACTAACCCTAACCCTAACCCTTACCCGAAGCCTTACCCTAACCCGTCCCCTAATCCTAACACATATGATAACACTAATCTGTACCCTAACACGCAGGCTCACCCTAAACCGTTGTCATACACTAACCTGTCCCCTAAACTGTCCCCGTCCCCTAACCCTAACCCTAACCCTAACCCTAAAACTTACCCGAAGCCTTACCCTAACCCGTCCCCTAATCCTAACCCGTACGCTAACACTAACCCGTACCCTAACGCGTACTCTCACCCTAAACCGTTGTCGTACACTAACCTGTCCCCTAAACCGTCCCCGTCCCCTAACCCTAACCCTAACCCTAACCCTTACCCAAAGCCTTACCCTAACCCGTACCCTAATCCTAACCCGTACGCTAACACTAACCCGTACCCTAACACGTACGCTCATCCTAAACCGTTGTCGTACCCTAACCTGTCCCCTAAACCGTCCCCGTCCCCTAACCCTAAACCTAACCCTAACCCTTACCCGAAGCCTTACCCTAACCCGTCCCCTAATCCTAACGCGTATGCAAACACTAACCAATAGCCTAACACGTACGCTCACCATAAACCGTTGTCGTACCCTAACCTGTCCCCTAAACCGTACCCATCAACTAACCCTAACCCTAACCCTAACCCTAACCCTTACCCGAAGCCTTACCCTAACCCGTCCCCTAATCCTAACCCGTACGCTAACACTAACCTGTACCCTAACATGTACGCTCACCCTAAACCGTTGTCGTACCCTAACCTGTCCCTTAAACCGTCCCCGTCGCCTAACCCTAACCCTAACCCTAACCCTAACCCTAACACTTACCCAAAGCCTTACCCTAACCCGTCCCCTAAACCTAACCCATATGCTAACTCTAACCCGTACCCTAACACGTACGCTCACCCTAAACCGTTGTCGTACCCTAACCTGTCCCCTAAACCGAGCCCGTTCCCTAACCCTAACCCTAACCCTAACCTTAACATGAACCCTTATCCGAAGCCTTACCCTAACCCGTCCCCTAATCCTAACTCGTACGCAAACACTAACCCGTACCCTAACACGTACGCTCACCCTAAACCGTTGTCGTACTCTAACCTGTCCCGTAAACCGTCCCCGTCCCCTAACCCTAACCCTAACCCTAACCCTAACCTTAACCCTAACACGTACGCTCACCATAAACCGTTGTCGTACGATAACCTGTCCCCTAAACCGTCCCCGTACCCTAACCCTAACCCTAACCCTAACCCTAACCCTAACCCTTACCCGAAGCCTTACCCTAACCCGTCCCCTAATCCTAAACCGTACGCTAACACTAAACCGTACCCTAACACATACGCACACCCTAAACCGTTGTCATACACTAACCTGTCCCCTAAATCGTCCCCGTCTCCTAACCCTAACCCTAACCCTAACCCTAACCCTAACCCTTACCCGAAGCCTTACCCTAACACGTCCTCTAATCCTAACCCGTACGCTAACACTAACCCGTAACCTAACACGTACGCTCACCCTAAACCGTTGTCATACCCTAACCTGTCCCCTAAACCGTCCCCGTCCCCTAACCCTAACCCTAACCCTAACCCTTACCCGAAGCCTTACACTAACCCGTCCCCTAATCCTAACCCGTACGCTAACACTAACCCGTACCCTAACACGTAGGCTCACCCTAAACCATTGTCTACACTAACCTGTCCCCTAAACCGTCACCATCCCCTAAACCTAACCCTAACCCTAACCCTAACGCTAACCCGAACCCTTACCAGAAGCCTTACCCTAACCCGTCCCTTAATCCTAACCCGTATGCTAACTCTAAACCGTACCCTAACACATACGCTCACCCTAAAACGTTGTCGTACACTAACCTGTCCCCTAAACCGTCCCCGTTCCCTAACCCTAACCCTAACCCTAACCCTTACCCTAACCCTTACCCGAAGCCTTAACCTAACCCGTCCCCTAATCCTAACCCGTACGCTAACACTAACCCGTACCCTAACACGTACGCTCACCCTAATCCGTTGTCGTACCCTAACCTATCCCCTAAACCGTCGCCGTCCCCTAACCCTAACCCTAACCCTAACCCTAACCCTTACCCGAAGCCTTACCCTAACCCGTCACCTAATGCTAAACCATACGATGACACTATCCTGTACCCTAACACGTACGCTCACCCTAAACCGTTGTCGTACACTAACCTGTCCCCTAAACTGTCCCCGTCCCCGTCCCCGTCCCCGTCCCCTAACGCTAACCCTAACCCTTACCCGAAGCCTTACCCTAACCCGTCCCCTAATCCTAAACCGTACGCTAACACTAACCCATAGCCTAACACGTATGCTCACCATAAACCGTTGTCGTACCCTAACCTGTCCTCTAAACCGTCCCCATCCCCTAACCCTAACCCTAACGCTAACCCTAACCCTTACCCGAAGCCTTACCCTAACCCGTCCCCTAATCCTAACCCGTACGCTTACACTAACCTGTACCCTACCACGTACCCTCACCCTAAACCGTTGTCGTACACTAACCTGTCCCTTAAACCGTCCCCGTCGCCTAACCCTAACCCTAACCCTAACCCTAACCCTAACACTTACCCGAAGCCTTACCCTAACCCGTCCCCTAATCCTAACCCGTACGCTAACACTAACCCGTACCCTAACACGTACGCTCACCCTAAACCGTTGTCGTACACTAACCTGTCCCCTAAACCGTCCCCGTCCCCTAACCCTAAACCTAACCCTAACCCTAAACCTTACCCGAAGCCTTACCCTAACCCATCCACTAATCCTAACCCGTACGCTAACACTAACCCGTAGCCTAACACGTACGCTCACCATAAACCGTTTTCGTACCATAACCTGTACCCTACACCGTCCCCGTACACTAACCCTAACCCTAACCCTAACCCTAACCCTTACCCGAAGCCTTACCCTAACACGTCCTCTAATCCTAACCCGTACGATAACACTAACCCATAACCTAACACGTACGCTCACCCTAAACCGTTGTCGTACACTAACCTGTCCCCTAAACCGTCCCCGTTCCCTAACCCTAACCCTAACCCTAACCTTAACACTAACCCTTATCCGAAGCCTTACCCTTACCCGTCCCCTAATCCTAACTCGTACGCTAACACTAACCCGTACCCTAACACGTACGCTCACCGTAAACGGTTGTCTTACTCTAACCTGTCCCCTAAACCGTCACCGTCCCCTAACCCTAACCCTAACCCTAACACTAACCCTAACACGTACGCTCACACTAAACCGTTGTCGTACCCTAACCTGTCCCCTAAACCGTCCCCGTCCCCTAACCCTAACCCTAACCCTAACCCTAACCCTTACCCGAAGCCTTACCCTTACCCATCCCCTAATCCTAACCCGTACGCTAACACTAACCCGTAGCCTAACACGTACGCTCACCATAAACCGTTGTCGTACCATAACCTGTCCCCTAAACCGTCCCAGTACCCTAACCCTAACCCTAACACTAACCCTAACCCCTACCCGAAGCCTTACCCTAACCCGTCCCCTAATCCTAACCCTTACGCTAACACTAAACCATACGCTAACATATACGCACACCCTAAACCGTTGTCATACACTAACCTGTCCCCTAAACCGTCCCCGTTTCCTAACCCTAACCCTAACCCTAACCCTAACCCTAACCCTTACCCGAAGCCTTACCCTAACACGTCCTCTAATCCTAACCCGTACGCTAACACTAACCCGTAACCTAACACGTACGCTCACCCTAAACAGTTGTCGTACCCTAACCTGTCCCCTAAACCGTCCCCGTCCCCTAACCCTATCCCTAACCCTAACCCTAACCCTTACCCGAAGCCTTACACTAACCCGTCCCCTAATCCTAACACGTACGCTAACACTAACCCGTACCCTAACACGTAGGCTCACCCTAAACCATTGTCGTACACTAACCTGTCCCCTAAACCGTCACCGTCCCCTAAACCTAACCGTAACCCTAACCCTAACCCTAACCTGAACCCTTACCAGAAGCCTTACCCTAACCCATCCCTTAATCCTAACCCGTATGCTAACTCTAACCCGTACCCTAACACATACGCTCACCCTAAAACGTTGTCGTACACTAACCTGTCCCCTAAACCGTCCCCGTTTCCTAACCCTAACCCTAACCCTAACCCTAACCCTAACCCGAAGCCTTACACTAACCCGTCCCCTAATCCTAACCCGTACGCTAACAGTAACCCGTACCCTAACACGTACGATCACCCTAAAACGTTGGCGTACCCTAATCTGTCCCCTAAACCGTCACCGTCCCATAAACCTAACCCTAACCCTAACCCTAACCCTGACCCGAACCTTTACCCGAAGCCTTACCCTAAACCGTCCCCTAATACTAACCCGTATGCTAACTCTAACCCGTACCCTAACACGTACGCTCACCCTAAACCGTTGTCGTACACTAACCTGTCCCCTAAACCTTCCCCATTCCCTAACCCTAACCCTAACCCTAACCCGTACCCTAACCCTTACCCGAAGCCTTAACCTAACCCGTCCCCTAATCCTAACCCGTACGCTAACACTAACCCGTACCCTAACACGTACGCTCACCCTAATCCGTTGTCGTACCCTAACCTATCCCCTAAACCGTCCCAGTCCCCTAACCCTAACACTAACCCTAACACTAAACCTTACCCGAAGCCTTATCCTAACCCGTCCCCTAATCCTAACCCATACGATAACACTAACCTGTACCCTAACACGTACGCTCACCCTAAACCGTTATCATACACTAACCTGTCCCCTAAACTGTCCCCGTCCCTTAACCCTAACCCTAACCCTAACCCTAACCCTAAACCTTACCCGAAACCTTACCCTAACCCGTCCCCTAATCCTAACCCGTACGCTAACACTAACCCGTACCCTAACACGTACGCTCACCCTAAACCGTTGTCGTACCCTAACATGTCCCCTAAACCGTCCCCATCCCCTAACACTAAACCTAACCCTAAACCTTAACCGAAGCCTTACCCTAACCCGTCCCCAAATCCTAAACCGTACGCTAACACTAACCCATAGCCTAACACGTATGCTCACCATAAACCGTTGTCGTACCCTAACCTGTCCCCTAAACCGTCCCCATCCCCTAACCCTAACCCTAAACCTAACCCTAAACCTTACCCGAAGCCTTACCCTAACCCGTCCCCTAATCCTGACCCGTATGCTTACACTAACCTGGTACCCTAACACGTACGCTCACCCTAAACAGTTGTCGTACACTAACCTGTCCCTTAAACCGTCCCCGTCGCCTAACCCTAACCCTAACCCTAACCCTAACCCTAACACTTACCCGAAGCCTTACCCTAACCCGTCCCCTAATCCAAACCCCTATGCTAACTCTAACCCGTACCCTAACACGTACGCTCACACTAAACCGTTGTCGTACCCTAACCTGTCCCCTAAACCGTTCGCATACCCTAACCCTAACCCTAACCCTAACATTAAACCTAACCCTTATCCGAAGCCTTACCCTTACCCGTCCCCTAATCCTAACTCGTACACTAACACTAACCCGTACCCTAACACGTACGCTCACCCTAAACCGTTGTCGTACTCTAAACTGTCCCCTAAACCGTCCTCGTCCCCTAACCCTAACCCTAACCCTAACCCTAACCCTAACACGTACGCTCACCCTAAACCGTTGTCGTACCCTAACCTGTCCCCTAAACCGTCCCCGTCCCCTAACCCTAACCCTAACCCTAACCCTAACCCTTACCCGAAGCCTTACTCTAACCCGTCCCCTAATCCTAACCCTTACACTAACACTAAACCGTAACCAAACACATACACACACCATAAACCGTTGTCGTACCCTAGCCTGTCCCCTAAACCGTCCCCGTCTCCTAACCCTAACCCTAACCCTAACCCTAACCCTTACCCGAAGCCTTACCCTAACACGTCCTCTAATCCTAACCCGTACGATAACACTAACCCGTACCCTAACTCGTACGCTCACCCTAAAGCGTTGTCGTACCCTAACCTGTTCCCTAAACCCTCCCCGTCCCCTAACCCTAACCCTAACCCTAACCCTAACCATAAACCTTACCCGAAGCCTTACCCTAACCCGTCACCTAATCCTAACCCGTACGTTAACACTAACCCGTACCCTAACACGTACGCTCACCCTAAACTGTTGTCGTACCCTAACCTGTCCCCTAAACCGTCCCTGTCCCCGTCCCCGTCCCCTAACCCTAACCCTAACCCTAACCCTTACCCGAAGCCTTACACTAACCCGTACGCTAACACTAACCCGTACCCTAACACGTAGCCTCAACCTAAACCGTTGTCGTACCCTAACCTGTCCCCTAAACCGTCCCCGTCCCCTAACCCTAACCCTAACCCTAACCCTAACCCTTACCCGAAGCCTTACACTAACCCGTCCCCTAATCCTAAACCGTACACTAACACAAACCCGTAGCCTAACACGTACGCCCACCATAAACCGTTGTCGTACGCTAACCTGTCCCCTAAACCGTCCCCATCCCCTAAACCTAACCCTAACCCTAACCCTAACCCTTACCCGAAGCCTTACCCTAACCCGTCCCCTAATCCTCACCCGTACGCTAAAACTAAACCGTACCCAAACACATACACACTCCCTAAATCGTTGTTGTACACTAACCTGTCCCCTAAAACGTCCCCGTCTCCTAACCCTAACCCTAACCCTAACCCTAACCCTAACCCTTACCCGAAGCCTTACCCTAACACGTACTCTAATCCTAACCCGTACGCTAACACTATCCCGTACCCTAACACGTACGCTCACCCTAAACCGTTGTCGTACCATAACCTGTCCCCTAAACCGTCCCCGTCCCATAACCCTAACCCTAACCCTAACCCTAACCCTAACCCGAAGCCTTACCCTAACCCGTCCCCTAATCCTAAACCGTACGCTAACACTAACCCGTACCCTAACACGTACGCTCACCCTAAACCGTTGTCGTACCCTAACCTGTCCCCTAAACTGTCACCGTCCCCTCACCCTAACCCTAACCCTAACCCTAACCCTAACCCGAACCCTTACCCAAAGCCTTACCCTAACCCGACCCCTAATCCTAACCCGTACGCTAAAACTAACCCATACCGCAACACGTACGCTCACCCTAAACCTTTGTCGTACCCTAACCTGTCCCTTAAACCGTCCCCGTCGCCTAACCCTAACCCTAACCCTTACCCTAACCCTAACACTTACCCGAAGCCTTACCCTAACCCGTCCCCTAATCCTAACCCGTATGCTAACTCTAACCCGTACCCTAACACGTACGCTCACCCTAAACCGTTGTCATACCCTTACCTGTCCCCTAAACCGTCCCCGTTCCCTAACCCTAACCCTAACCCTAACCTTAACCCTAACCCTTATCCGAAGCCTTACACTAACACGTCCCCTATTCCTAACTCGTACGCTAACACTAATCCGTACCCTAACAAATACGCTCACCCTAAACTGTTGTCGTACTCTAACCTGTCCCCTAAACCGTCCCCGTCCCCTAACCCTAACCCTAACCCTAACCCTAACCCTAACCCTTACCCGAAGCCTTACCCTAACCCGTCCCCTAATCCTAACCCTTACAATAACACTAACCCGTACCCTAACACTTACGCTCACCCTAAACCGTTGTCGTACCCTAACCTGTCCCCTAAACCGTCCCCGTCCCCGTCCCCTAACCCTAACCCTAACCCTAAACCTTACCTGAAGCCTTACCCTAACCCGTCCCCTAATCCTAACCCGTACGCTAACACTAAACCGTACCTTAACACGTACGCTCACCCTAAACCGTTGTCGTACACTAACCTGTCCCCTAAACCGTCCCCGTCCCCGTCCCCTAACCCTAACCCTAACCCTAAACCTAACCCTTACCCGAAGCCTTACTCTAACCCGTCCCCTAATCCTAACCCGTAGGCTAACACTAACCCGTTCCCTAACACGTATGCTCACTCTAAACCGTTGTCGTACCCTAACCTGTCCCCTAAACCGTCCCCGTCCCCATCCCCTAACCCTAACCCTAACCCTAACCCTAACCCTTACCCGAAGCCTTACCCTAACCCGTCCTCTAATCCTAACCCGTACGCTAAAACTAACCCGTACCCTAACACGTACGCTCACCCTAAACAGTTGTCGTACCCTAACCTGTCCCCTAAACCGTCCCCGTCCCCTAATCCTAACCATAAACCTAACCCTAACCCTTACCCGAAGCATTACCATAACCCGTCCCCTAATCCTAACCCGTACGCTAACACTAACACGTACCCTAACACGTACGCTCAACCTAAAACGTTGTCCTACCATAACCTGTCCCCTAAACCGTCCACGTCCCCTAACCCTAACCCTAACACTAACGCTAACACTTACCCGAAGCCTTACCCTAACCCGTCCCATAAGCCTAACCCATACGCTAATACTAACCCATGCCCTAACACGTACGCTCACCTTAAACCGTTGTCGTACACTAACCTGTCCCCAAAACCGTCCCCGTCACCTAACCCTAACCCTAACCCTAACCCTAACCCTAACCCTTACCAGAAGCCTTACTCTAACCCGTCCCCTAATCCTAAACCATACGATAACACTAACCCGTACCCTAACACGTACGCTCACCCTAAACCGTTGTCGTACACTAACCTGTCCCCTAAACCGTCCCCGTCCCCTAACCCTAACCCTAACCCTAACCCTAACACTAACCCTTACCCGAAACCTTACCCTAACCCGTCCCCTAATCCTAACCCGTATGCTAACACTAAACCGTACTCTACAACGTACGCTCATCCTAAACCGTTGTCGTACACGAACCGGTTCCCTAAACTGTCCCCGTCCCCGTCCCCGTCCCATAACCCTAACCCTAACCCTAACCCCTACCCGAAGCCTTACCCTAACCCGTCCCCTAATCCTAACCCGTACGCTAACACTAACCCGTACCCTAACACGTACGCTCACCCTAAACAGTTGTTGTACCCTAACCTGTCCCCTAAACCGTCCCCGTACCCTAACCCTAACCCTAACCCTAACCCTTACCCGAAGCCTTACCCTAACCCGTCCCCTAATCCTAAACCGTACACTAACACTAACCCATAGCCTAACACGTACGCTCACCATAAACCGTTGTCGTACGCTAACCTGTCCCCTAAACCGTCCCCGTACCCTAAACCTAACCCTAACCCTAACCCTAACCCTTACCCGAAGCCTTACCCTAACCCGTCCCCTAATCCTAACCCGTACGCTAACACTAAACCGTACCCTAACACATACACACACCCTAAACCGTTGTTGTACACTAACCTGTCCCCTAAACCGTCCCCGTCTCCTAACCCTAACCCTAACACTAACCCTAACCCTAACCCTTACCCGAAGCCTTACCCTAACCCGTCCCCTAATCCTAACCCATATGATAACACTAATCTGTACCCTAACACGTACGCTCACCCTAAACCGTTGTCATAAACTAACCTGTCCCCTAAACTGTCCCCGTCCCCTAACCCTAACCCTAACCCTAACCCTAACCCTAAAACTTACCCGAAGCCTTACCCTAACCCGTCCCCTAATCCTAACCCGTACGCTAACACTAACCCGTACCCTAACACGTACTCTCACCCTAAACCGTTGTCGTACACTAACCTGTCCCCTAAACCGTCCCCGTCCCCTAACCTTAACCCTAACCCTAACCCTAACCCTTACCCAAAGCCTTACCCTAACCCGTAACCTAATCCTAACCCGTAAGCTAACACTAACCCGTACCCTAACACGTACGCTCATCCTAAACCGTTGTCGTACCCTAACATGTCCCCTAAACCGTCCCCGTCCCCTAACCCTAAATCTAACCCTAACCCTTACCCGAAGCCTTACCCTAACCCGTCCCCTAATCCTAACGCGTATGCTAACACTAACCAATAGCCTAACACGTACGCTCACCATAAACCATTGTCGTACACTAACCTGTCCCCTAAACCGTCCCCATCAACTAACCCTAACCCTAACCCTAACCCTAACCCTTACCCGAAGCCTTACCCTAACCCGTCCCCTAATCCTAACCCGTACGCTAACACTAACCTGTACCCTAACACGTACGCACACCCTAAACCGTTGTCGTACCCTAACCTGTCCCTTAAACCGTCCCCGTCGCCTAACCCTAACCCTAACCCTAACCCTAACCCTAACACTTACCCAAAGCCTTACCCTAACCCGTCCCCTAAACCTAACCCATATGCTAACTCTAACCCGTACCCTAACACGTACGCTCATCCTAAACCGTTGTCGTACTCTAACCTGTCCCCTAAACCTTCCCCTTCCCCTAACCCTAACCCTAACCCTAACCCTAACCCTAACACGTACGCTCACCATAAACCGTTGTCGTACGATAACCTGTCCCCTAAACCGTCCCCGTACCCTAACCCTAACCCTAACCCTAACCCTAACCCTAACCCTTACCCGAAGCCTTACCCTAACCCGTCCCCAAATCCTAAACCGTACGCTAACACTAAACCGTACCCTAACACATACGCACACCCTAAACCGTTGTCATACACTAACCTGTCCCCTAAATCGTCCCCGTCTCCTAACCCTAACCCTAACCCTAACCCTAACCCTAACCCTTACCCGAAGCCTTACACTAACACGTCCTCTAATCCTAACCCGTACGCTAACACTAACCCATAACCTAACACGTACGCTCACCCTAAACCGTTGTCGTACCCTAACCTGTCCCCTAAACCGTCCCCGTCCCCTAACCCTAACCCTAACCCTAACCCTTACCCGAAGCCTTACACTAACCCGTCCCCTAATCCTAACCCGTACGCTAACACTAACCCGTACCCTAACACGTAGGCTCACCCTAAACCATTGTCTACACTAACCTGTCCCCTAAACCGTCACCATCCCCTAAACCTAACCCTAACCCTAACCCTAACGCTAACCGGAACCCTTACCAGAAGCCTTACCCTAACCCGTCCCTTAATCCTAACCCGTATGCTAACTCTAAACCGTACCCTAACACATACGCTCACCCTAAAACGTTGTCGTACACTAACCTGTCCCCTAAACCGTCCCCGTTCCCTAACCCTAACCCTAACCCTAACCCTTACCCTAACCCTTACCCGAAGCCTTAACCTAACCCGTCCCCTAATCCTAACCCGTACGCTAACACTAACCCGTACCCTAACACGTACGCTCACCCTAATCCGTTGTCGTACCCTAACCTATCCCCTAAACCGTCGCCGTCCCCTAACCCTAACCCTAACCCTAACCCTAACCCTTACCCGAAGCCTTACCCTAACCCGTCCCCTAATCCTAGCCCATACGATGACACTATCCTGTACCCTAACACGTACACTCACCCTAAACCGTTGTCGTACACTAACCTGTCCCCTAAACCGTCCCCGTCCCCTAACCCTAACCCTAAACCTAACCCTAATCCTAACACTTACCCGAAGCCTTACTGTAAACCGTCCCCTAATCCTAACCCATACGATAACACTAACCCGTACCCTAAGACGTACGCTCACCCTAAACCGTTGTCGTACACTAACCTGTCCCCTAAACTGTCCCCGTCCCCGTCCCCGTCCCCGTCCCCTAACCCTAACCCTAACCCTTACCCGAAGCCTTACCCTAACCCGTCCCCTAATCCTAAACCGTACGCTAACACTAAACCATAGCCTAACACGTATGCTCACCATAAACCGTTGTCGTACCCTAACCTGTCCCCTAAACCGTCCCCATCCCCTAACCCTAACCCAAACGCTAACCCTAACCCTTACCCGAAGCCTTACCCTAACCCGTCCCCTAATCCTAACCCGTACGCTTACACTAACCTGTACCCTAACACGTACCCTCACCCTAAACAGTTGTCGTACACTAACCTGTCCCTTAAACCGTCCCCGTCGCCTAACCCTAACCCTAACCCTAACCCTAACCCTAACACTTACCCGAAGCCTTACCCTAACCCGTCCCCTAATCCTAACCCGTATGCTAACTCTAAACCGTACCCTAACACGTACGCTCACCCTAAACCGTTGTCGTACCCTAACCTGTCCCCTAAACCGTTCCCATTCCCTAACCCTAACCCTAACCCTAACCTTAACCCTAACCCTTATCCGAAGACTTACCCTAACCCGTCCCCTAATCCTAACTCGTACGCTAACACTAACCCATACCCTAACACATATGCTCACCCTAAACCGTTGTCGTACTCTAACCTGTCCCCTAAACCGTCCCCATCCCCTAACCCTAACCCTAACCCTAACCCTAACCCTTACCCGAAGCCTTACCCTAACCCATCCCCTAATCCTAACCCGTACGCTAACACTAACCCGTAGCCTAACACGTACGCTCACCATAAACCGTTTTCGTACCATAACCTGTACCCTAAACCGTCCCCGTACACTAACCCTAACCCTAACCCTAACCCTAACCCTAACCCTTACCCGAAGCCTTACCCTAACACGTCCTCTAATCCTAACCCGTACGATAACACTAACCCGTAACCTAACACGTACGCTCACCCTAAACCGTTGTCGTACCCTAACCTGTCCCCTAAACCGTCCCCGTTCCCTAACCCTAACCCTAACCCTAACCTTAACACTAACCCTTATCCGAAGCCTTACCCTTACCCGTCCCCTAATCCTAACTCGTACGCTAACACTAACCCGTACCCTAACACGTACGCTCACCGTAAACGGTTGTCGTACTCTAAACTGTCCCCTAAACCGTCCCCGTCCCCTAACCCTAACCCTAACCCTAACCCTAACCCTAACACGTATGCTCACACTAAACCGTTGTCGTACCCTAACCTGTCCCCTAAACCGTCCCCGTCCCCTAACCCTAACCCTAACCCTAACCCTAACCCTTACCCGAAGCCTTACCCTAACCCGTCCCCTAATCCTAACCCGTACGCTAACACTAACCCGTACCCTAACATTTACGCTCACCCTAAATCGTTGTCGTACCCTAACCTGTCCCCTAAACCGTCCCCGTCCCCTAACCCTAACCCTAACCCTAACCCTTACCCGAAGCCTTACCCTAACCCGTCCCCTAATCCTAACCCGTACGCTAACACTAACCCGTAGCCTAACACGTACGCTCACAATAAACCGTTGTCGTACCATAACCTGTCCCCTAAACCGTCCCCGTACCCTAACCCTAACACTAACCCTAACCCTAACCCTTACCCGAAGCCTTACACTAACCCGTCCCCTAATCCTAACCCGTACGCTAACACTAAACCGTACCCTAACACATACGCACACCCTAAACTGTTGTCTTACACTAACCTGTCCCCTAAACCGTCCCCGTTTCCTAACCCTAACCCTAACCCTAACCCTAACCCTAAACCTTACCCGAAGCCTTACCCTAACACGTCCTCTAATCCTAACCCATACGCTAACACTAACCCGTAACCTAACACGTACGCTCACCCTAAACTGTTGTCGTACCCTAACCTGTCCCCTAAACCGTCCCCGTCCCCTAACCCTATCCCTAACCCTAACCCTAACCCTTACCCGAAGCCTTACACTAACCCGTCCCGTAATCCTAACCCGTACGCTAACACTAACCCGTACCCTAACACGTACGCTCACCCTAAAACGTTGTCGTACCCTAACCTGTCCCCTAAACCGTCACCGTCCCCTAAACCTAACCCTAACCCTAAACCTAACCCTAACCCGAACCTTTACCCGAAGCCTTACCCTAAACCGTCCCCTAATACTAACCCGTATGCTAACTCTAACCCGTACCCTAACACTTACGCTCACCCTAAACCGTTGTCGTACACTAACCTGTCCCCTAAACCGTCCCCATTCCCTAACCCTAACCCTAACCCTAAACCTTACCCTAACCCTTACCCGAAGCCTTACCCTAACACGTCCCCTAATCCTAACCCGTACGCTAACACTAACCCGTACCCTAACACGTACGCTCACCCTAATCCGTTGTCGTACCCTAACCTATCCCCTAAACCGTCCCAGTCCCCTAACCCTAACACTAACCCTAACACTAAACCTTACCCGAAGCCTTACACTAACCCGTCCCCTAATCCTAACCCATACGATAACACTAACCTGTACCCTACCACGTACGCTCACCCTAAACCGTTATCATACACTAACCTGTCCCCTAGACTGTCCCCGTCCCCTAACACTAACCCTAACCCTAACCCTAACCCTAAACCTTACCCGAAGCCTTACCCTAACCCGTCCCCTAATCCTAACCCGTACCCTAACACTAACCCGTACCCTAACACGTACGCTCACCCTAAACCATTGTCGTACACTAACCTGTCCCCTAAACCGTCCCCGTCCCCTAACCCTAACCCTAAACCTAACCCTAATCCTAACACTTACCCGAAGCCTTACTGTAAACCGGCCCCTAATCCTAACCCATACGATAACACTAACCCGTACCCTAAGACGTACGCTCACCCTAAACCGTTGTCGTACACTAACCTGTCCCCTAAACTGTCCCCGTCCCCGTCCCCGTCCCCTAACCCTAACCCTAACCCTTACCCGAAGCCTTACCCTAACCCGTCCCCTAATCCTAAACCGTACGCTAACACTAACCCATAGCCTAACACGTATGCTCACCATAAACCGTTGTCGTACCCTAACCTGTCCCCTAAACCGTCCCCATCCCCTAACCATAACCCTAACGCTAACCCTAACCCTTACCCGAAGCCTTACCCTAACCCGTCCCCTAATCCTAACCCGTACGCTTACACTAACCTGTACCCTAACACGTACCCTCACCCTAAACCGTTGTCGTACACTAACCTGTCCCTTAAACCGTCCCCGTCGCCTAACCCTAACCCTAACCCTAACCCTAACCCTTACCCGAAGCCTTACCCTAACCCGTCCCCTAATCCTAACCCTTACAATAACACTAACCCGTACCCTAACACTTACGCTCACCCTAAACCGTTGTCGTACCCTAACCTGTCCCCTAAACTGTCCCCGTCCCCTAACCCTAACCCTAACCCTAACCCTAACACTTACCCGAAGCCTTACCCTAACCCGTCCCCTAATCCTAACCCGTACGCTAACACTAAACCGTACCCTAACACGTACGCTCACCCTAAACCGTTGTCGTACACTAACCGGTTCCCTAAACTGTCCCCATCCCCGTCCCCGTCCCCTAACCCTAACCCTAACCCTAACCCTTACCTGAAGCCTTACCCTAACCCGTCCCCTAATCCTAACCCGTACGCTAACACTAACCCGTACCCTAACACGTACGCTCAACCTAAACAGTTGTTGTACCCTAACCTGTCCCCTAAACCGTCCCCGTCCCCTAACCCTAACCCTAACCCTAACCCTTACCCGAAGCCTTACCCTAACCCGTCCCCTAATCCTAAACCGTACACTAACACTAACCCGTAGCCTAACACGTACGCTCACCATAAACCGTTGTCGTACGCTAACCTGTCCCCTAAACCGTCCCCGTCCCCTAAACCTAACCCTAACCCTAACCCTAACCCTTACCCGAAGCCTTACTCTAACCCGTCCCCTAATCCTAACCCTTACACTAACACTAAACCGTAACCAAACACATACACACACCATAAACCGTTGTGGTACCCTAGCCTGTCCCCTAAACCGTCCCCGTCTCCTAACCCTAACCCTAACCCTAACCCTAACCCTTACCCGAAGCCTTACCCTAACACGTCCTCTAATCCTAACCCGTACGATAACACTAACCCGTACCCTAACTCGTACGCTCACCCTAAACCGTTGTCGTACCCTAACCTGTTCCCTAAACCCTCCCCGTCCCCTAACCCTAACCCTAACCCTAACCCTAACCATAAACCTTACCCGAAGCCTTACCCTAACCCGTCACCTAATCCTAAACCGTACGCTAACACTAACCCGTACCCTAACACGTACGCTCACCCTAAACCGTTGTCGTACCCTAACCTGTCCCCTAAACCGTCCCCGTCCCCGTCCCCGTCCCCTAACCCTAACCCTAACCCTAACCTTTACCCGAAGCCTTACACTAACCCGTACGCTAACACTAACCCGTACCCTAACACGTAGGCTCACCCTGAACAGTTGTCGTACACTAACCTGTCCCCTAAACCGTCACTGTCCCCTACACCTAACCCTAACCCTAACCCTAACCCTAACCCGAACCCTAACCCTTACCTGAAGCCTTACACTAACCCATCCCCTAATCCTAACCCGTACGCTAACACTAACCCATACCCTAACACGTACACTCAACCTAAACCGTTGTCGTACCCTAACCTGTCCCCTTAACTGTCCCCGTCCCCTAACCCTAACCCTAACCCTAACCCTAACCCTTACCCGAAGCCTTACACTAACCCGTCCCCTAATCCTAAACCGTACACTAACACAAACCCGTAGCCTAACACGTACGCCCACCATAAACCGTTGTCGTACGCTAACCTGTCCCCTAAACCGTCCCTGTCCCCTAAACCTAACCCTAACCCTAAACCTAACCCTTACCCGAAGCCTTACCCTAACTCGTCCCCTAATCCTAACCCGTACGCTCAAACTAAACCGTACCCAAACACATACACACTCCCTAAACCGTTTTTGTACACTAACCTGTCCCCTAAAACGTCCCCGTCTACTAACCCTAAACCTAACACTAACCCTAACCCTAACCCTTACCCGAAGCCTTACCCTAACACGTACTCTAATCCTAACCCGTACGCTAACACTATCCCGTACCCTAACACGTATGCTCACCCTAAAGCGTTGTCGTACCCTAACCTGTCCCCTAAACCGTCCCCGTCCCATAACCCTAAACCTAACCCTAACCCTAACCCTAACCCGAAGCCTTACCCTAACCCGTCCCCTAATCCTAACCCGTACGCTAACACTAACCCGTACCCTAACACGTACGCTCACCCTAAACCGTTGTCGTACCCTAACCTGTCCCCTAAACTGTCACTGTCCCCTCACCCTAACCCTAACCCTAACCCTAACCCGAACCCTTACCCGAAGCCTTACCCTAACCCGACCCCTAATCCTAAACCTTACGCTAAAACTAACCCATACCGCAACACGTACGCTCACCCTAAACCTTTGTCATACCCTAACCTGTCCCTTAAACCGTCCCCATCCCCTAACCCTAACCCTAACCCTAACCCTTACCCGAAGCCTTACCCTAACCCGTCCCCTAATCCTAAACCGTACACTAACACTAACCCGTAGCCTAAGACGTACGCTCACCATAAACCGTTGTCGTACGCTAACCTGTCCCCTAAACCGTCCCCGTCCCCTAAACCTAACCCTAACCCTAACCCTAACCCTTACCCGAAGCCTTACCCTAACCCGTAACCTAATCCTAACCCATACGCTAACAGTAACCCGTACCCTAACACGTACGCTCACCCTAAACTGTTGTCGTACACTAACCTGTCCCCTAAACCGTCCCCGTCCCCGTCCCCTAACCCTAACCCTAACGCTAAACCTAACCCTTACCCGAAGCCTTACCCTAACCCGTCCCCTAATCCTAACCCGTAGGCTAACACTAACCCGTTGCCTAACACGTATGCACACCCTAAACCGTTGTCGTACCCTAACCTGTCCCCTAAACCGTCCCCGTCCCCATCCCCTAACCCTAACCCTAACCCTAACCCTAACCCTTACCCGAAGCCTTACCCTAACCCGTCCTCTAATCCTAACCCGTACGCTAAAACTAACCCGTACCCTAACACGTACGCTCACCCTAAACAGTTGTCGTACCCTAACCTGTCCCCTAAACCGTCCCCGTCCCCTAACCCTAACCCTAAACCTAACCCTAACCCTTACCCGAAGCATTACCATAACCCGTCCCCTAATCCTAACCCGTACGCTAACACTAACACGTACCCTAACACGTACGCTCAACCTAAAACGTTGTCCTACCATAACCTGTCCCCTAAACCGTCCACGTCCCCTAACCCTAACCCTAACACTAACGCTAACCCTTACCCGAAGCCTTACCCTAACCCGTCCCATAAGCCTAACCCATACGCTAACACTAACCCATGCCCTAACACGTACGCTCACCTTAAACCGTTGTCGTACACTAACCTGTCCCCAAAACCGTCCCCGTCACCTAACCCTAACCCTAACCCTAACCCTAACCCTTACCAGAAGCCTTACTCTAACCCGTCCCCTAATCCTAAACCATACGATAACACTAACCCGTACCCTAACACGTACGCTCACCCTAAACCGTTGTCGTACACTAACCTGTCCCCTAAACCGTCCCCGTCACCTAACCCTAACCCTAACCCTAACCCTAACACTAACCCTTACCCGAAGCCTTACCCTAACCCGTCCCCTAATCCTAACCCGTACGCTAACACTAAACCGCACCCTAACACGTACGCTCACCCTAAACCGTTGTCGTACACGAACCGGTTCCCTAAACTGTCCCCGTCCCCGTCCCCGTCCCATAACCCTAACCCTAACCCTAACCCTTACCCGAAGCCTTACCCTAACCCGTCCCCTAATCCTAACACGTACGCTAACACTAACCCGTACCCTAACACGTACGCTCACCCTAAACCATTGTCGTACACTAACCTGTCCCCTAAACCGTCCCCATCCCCTAACCCTAACCCTAAACCTAACCCTAATCCTAACACTTACCCGAAGCCTTACTGTAAACCGTCCCCTAATCCTAACCCATACGATAACACTAACCCGTACCCTAAGACGTACGCTCACCCTAAACAGTTGTCGTACACTAACCTGTCCCCTAAACTGTCCCCGTCCCCGTCTCCGTCCCCGTCCCCTAACCCTAACCCTAACCCTTACCCGAAGCCTTAACCTAACCCGTCCCCTAATCCTAAACCGTACGCTAACACTAACCCATAGCCTAACACGTATGCTCACCATAAACCGTTGTCGTACCCTAACCTGTCCCCTAAACCGTCCCCATCCCCTAACCCTAACCCTAACGCTAACCCTAACCCTTACCCGAAGCCTTACCCTAACCCGTCCCCTAATCCTAACCCGTACGCTTACACTAACCTGTACCCTAACACGTACCCTCACCCTAAACCGTTGTCGTACACTAACCTGTCCCTTAAACCGTCCCCGTCGCCTAACCCTAACCCTAACCCTAACCCTAACCCTAACCCTTACCCGAAGCCTTACCCTAACCCGTCCCCTAATCCTAACCCGTACGCTAACACTAAACCGTACCCTAACACGTACGCTCACCCTAAACCGTTGTCGTACACTAACCGGTTCCCTAAACTGTCCCCATCCCCGTCCCCGTCCCCTAACCCTAATCCTAACCCTAACCCTTACCTGAAGCCTTACCCTAACCCGTCCCCTAATCCTAACCCGTACGCTAACACTAACCCGTACCCTAACACGTACGCTCACCCTAAACAGTTGTTGTACCCTAACCTGTCCCCTAAACCGTCCCCATCCCCTAACCCTAACCCTAAACCTAACCCTTACCCGAAGCCTTACCCTAACCCGTCCCCTAATCCTAAACCGTACACTAACACTAACCCGTAGCCTAACACGTACGCTCACCATAAACCGTTGTCGTACGCTAACCTGTCCCCTAAACCGTCCCCGTCCCCTAAACCTAACCCTAACCCTAACCCTAACCCTTACCCGAAGCCTTACTCTAACCCGTCCCCTAATCCTAACCCTTACACTAACACTAAACCGTAACCAAACACATACACACACCATAAACCGTTGTCGTACCCTAGCCTGTCCCCTAAACCGTCCCCGTCTCCTAACCCTAACCCTAACCCTAACCCTAACCCTTACCCGAAGCCTTACCCTAACACGTCCTCTAATCCTAACCCGTACGATAACACTAACCCGTACCCTAACACGTACGCTCACCCTAAACCGTTGTCGTACCCTAACCTGTTCCCTAAACCCTCCCCGTCCCCTAACCCTAACCCTAACCCTTACCCGAAGCCTTACACTAACCCGTACGCTAACACTAACCCGTACCCTAACACGTAGGCTCACCCTAAACCGTTGTCGTACACTAACCTGTCCCCTAAACCGTCACCGTCCCCTACACCTAACCCTAACTCTAACCCTAACCCTAACCCGAACCCTAACCCTTACCTGAAGCCTTACACTAACCCATCCCCTAATCCTAACCCGTACGCTAACACTAACCCTTACCCTAACACGTACACTCAACCTAAACCGTTGTCGTACCCTAACCTGTCCCCTAAACCGTCCCCGTCCCCTAACCCTAACCCTAACCCTAACCCTAACCCTTACCCGAAGACTTACACTAACCCGTCCCATAATCCTAAACCGTACACTAACACAAACCTGTAGCCTAACACGTACGCCCACCATAAACCGTTGTCGTACGCTAACCTGTCCCCTAAACCGTCCCCGTCCCCTAAACCTAACCCTAACCCTAACCCTAACCCTTACCCGAAGCCTTACCCTAACCCGTCCCCTAATCCTAACCCGTACGCTAAAACTAAACCGTACCCAAACACATAAACACTCCCTAAACCGTTGTTGTACACTAACCTGTCCCCTAAAACGTCCCCGTCTCCTAACCCTAACCCTAACCCTAACCCTAACCCTAACCCTTACCCGAAGCCTTACCCTAACACGTACTCTAATCCTAACCCGTACGCTAACACTATCCCGTACCCTAACACGTACGCTCACCCTAAACCGTTGTCGTACCCTAACCTGTCCCCTAAACCGTCCCCGTCCCATAACCCTAACCCTAACCCTAACCCTAACCCTAACCCGAAGCCTTACCCTAATCCGTCCCCTAATCCTAACCCGTACGCTAACTCTAACCCGTACCCTAACACGTACGCTCACCCTAAACCGTTGTCGTACCCTAACCTGTCCCCTAAACTGTCACCGTCCCCTCACCCTAACCCTAAACCTAACCCTAACCCTAACCCGAACCCTTACCCGAAGCCTTACCCTAACCCGAACCCTAATCCTAACCCGTACGCTAAAACTAACCCATACCGCAACACGTACGCTCACCCTAAACCTTTGTCGTACCCTAACCTGTCCCTTAAACCGTCCCCGTCGCCTAACCCTAACCCGAACCCTTACCCGAAGCCTTACCCTAACCCGTCCCCTAATCCTAACGCGTATGCTAACACTAACCAATAGCCTAACACGTACGCTCACCATAAACCGTTGTCGTACACTAACCTGTCCCCTAAACCGTCCCCATCAACTAACCCTAACCCTAACCCTTACCCTAACCCTTACCCGAAGCCTTACCCTAACCCGTCCCCTAATCCTAACCCGTACGCTAACACTAACCTGTACCCTAACACGTACGCACACCCTAAACCGTTGTCGTACCCTAACCTGTCCCTTAAACCGTCCCCGTCGCCTAACCCTAACCCTAACCCTAACCCTAACCCTAACACTTACCCAAAGCCTTACCCTAACCCGTCCCCTAAACCTAACCCATATGCTAACTCTAACCCGTACCCTAACACGTACGCTCACCCTAAACCGTTGTCGTACTCTAAACTGTCCCCTAAACCGTCCCCGTCCCCTAACCCTAACCCTAACCCTAACCCTAACCCTAACACGTACGCTCACAATAAACCGTTGTCGTACGATAACCTGTCCCCTAAACCGTCCCCGTACCCTAACCCTAACTCTAACCCTAACCCTAACCCTAACCCTTACCCGAAGCCTTACCCTAACCCGTCCCCTAATCCTAAACCGTACGCTAACACTAAACCGTACCCTAACACATAGGCACACCCTAAACCGTTGTCATACACTAACCTGTCCCCTAAATCGTCCCCGTCTCCTAACCCTAACCCTAACCCTAACCCTAACCCTAACCCTTACCCGAAGCCTTACCCTAACACGTCCTCTAATCCTAACCCGTACGCTAACACTAACCCATAACCTAACACGTACGCTCACCCTAAACCGTTGTCGTACCCTAACCTGTCCCCTAAACCGTCCCCGTCCCCTAACCCTAACCCTAACCCTAACCCTTACCCGAAGCCTTACACTAACCCGTCCCCTAATCCTAACCCGTACGCTAACACTAACCCGTACCCTAACACGTAGGCTCACCCTAAATCATTGTCTACACTAACCTGTCCCCTAAACCGTCACCATCCCCTAAACCTAACCCTAACCCTAACCCTAACGCTAACCGGAACCCTTACCAGAAGCCTTACCCTAACCCGTCCCTTAATCCTAACCCGTATGCTAACTCTAAACCGTACCCTAACACATACGCTCACCCTAAAACGTTGTCGTACACTAACCTGTCCCCTAAACCGTCCCCGTTCCCTAACCCTAACCCTAACCCTAACCCTTACCCTAACCCTTACCCGAAGCCTTAACCTAACCCGTCCCCTAATCCTAACCCGTACGCTAACACTAACCCGTACCCTAACACGTACGCTCACCCTAATCTGTTGTTGTACCCTAACCTATCCCCTAAACCGTCGCCGTCCCCTAACCCTAACCCTAACCCTAACCCTAACCCTTACCCGAAGCCTTACCCTAACCCGTCCCCTAATCCTAACCCATACGATGACACTATCCTGTACCCTAACACGTACGCTCACCCTAAACCGTTGTCGTACACTAACCTGTCCCCTAAACCGTCCCCGTCCCCTAACCCTAACCCTAAACCTAACCCTAATCCTAACACTTACCCGAAGCCTTACTGTAAACCGTCCCCTAATCCTAACCCATACGATAACACTAACCCGTACCCTAAGACGTACGCTCACCCTAAACCGTTGTCGTACACTAACCTGTCCCCTAAACTGTCCCCGTCCCCGTCCCCGTCCCCGTCCCCGTCCCCTAACCCTAACCCTAACCCTTACCCGAAGCCTTACCCTAACCCGTCCCCTAATCCTAAGCCGTACGCTTACACTAACCTGTACCCTAACACGTACCCTCACCCTAAACAGTTGTCATACACTAACCTGTCCCTTAAACCGTCCCTGTCGCCTAACCCTAACCCTAACCCTAACCCTAACCCTAACACTTACCCGAAGCCTTACCCTAACCCGTCCCCTAATCCTAACCCGTATGCTAACTCTAAACCGTACCCTAACACGTACGCTCACCCTAAACCGTTGTCGTACCCTAACCTGTCCCCTAAACCGTTCCCATTCCCTAACCCTAACCCTAACCTTAACCCTAACCCTTATCCGAAGCCTTACCCTAACCCGTCCCCTAATCCTAAACCTTACGATAACACTAACCCGTACCCTAACACATATGCTCACCCTAAACCGTTGTCGTACTCTAACCTGTCCCCTAAACCGTCCCCGTCACCTAACCCTAACCCTAACCCTAACCCTAACCCTTACCCGAAGCCTTACCCTAACCCATCCCCTAATCCTAACCCGTACGCTAACACTAACCCGTAGCCTAACACGTACGCTCACCATAAACTGTTTTCGTACCATAACCTGTACCCTAAACCGTCCCCGTACACTAACCCTAACCCTAACCCTAACCCTAACCCTTACCCGAAGCCTTACCCTAACACGTCCTCTAATCCTAAGCCGTACGATAACACTAACCCGTAACCTAACACGTACGCTCACCCTAAACCGTTGTCGTACACTAACCTGTCCCCTAAACCGTCCCCGTTCCCTAACCCTAACCCTAACCCTAACCTTAACACTAACCCTTTTCCGAAGCCTTACCCTTACCCGTCCCCTAATCCTAACTCGTACGCTAACACTAACCCGTACCCTAACACGTACGCTCACCGTAAACGGTTGTCGTACTCTAAACTGTCCCCTAAACCGTCCCCGTCCCCTAACCCTAACCCTAACCCTAACCCTAACCCTAACACGTATGCTCACCCTAAACCGTTGTCGTACCCTAACCTGTCCCCTAAACCGTCCCCGTCCCCTAACCCTAACCCTAACCCTAACCCTAACCCTTACCCGAAGCCTTACCCTAACCCGTCCCCTAATCCTAACCCGTACGCTAACACTAACCCGTACCCTAACATTTACGCTCACCCTAAACCGTTGTCGTACCCTAACCTGTCCCCTAAACCGTCCCCGTCCCCTAACCCTAACCCTAACCCTAACCCTAACCCTTACCCGAAGCCTTACCCTAACCCGTCCCCTAATCCTAACCCGTACGCTAACACTAACCCGTAGCCTAACACGTACGCTCACAATAAACCGTTGTCGTACCATAACCTGTCCCCTAAACCGTCCCCGTACCCTAACCCTAACCCTAACCCTAACCCTAACCCTTACCCGAAGCCTTACCCTAACCCGTCCCCTAATCCTAACCCGTACGCTAACACTAAACCGTACCCTAACACATACGCACACCCTAAACTGTTGTCATACACTAACCTGTCCCCTAAACCGTCCCCGTTTCCTAACCCTAACCCTAACCCTAACCCTAACCCTAAACCTTACCCGAAGCCTTACCCTAACACGTCCTCTAATCCTAACCCATACGCTAACACTAACCCGTAACCTAACACGTACGCTCACCCTAAACCGTTGTCGTACCCTAACCTGTCCCCTAAACCGTCCCCGTCCCCTAACCCTATCCCTAACCCTAACCCTAACCCTTACCCGAAGCCTTACACTAACCCGTCCCCTAATCCTAACCCGTACGCTAACACTAACCCGTACCCTAACACGTAGGCTCACCCTAAACCATTGTCGTACACTAACCTGTGCCCTAAACCGTCACCGTCCCCTAAACCTAACCGTAACCCTAACCCTAACCCTAACCCGAACCCTTACCAGAAGCCTTACCCTAACCCGTCCCTTAATCCTAACCCGTATGCTAACTCTAACCCGTACCCTAACACATACGCTCACCCTAAAACGTTGTCGTACACTAACCTGTCCCCTAAACCGTCCCCGTTCCCTAACCCTAACCCTAACCCTAACCCTAACCCGAAGCCTTACCCTAACCCGTCCCGTAATCCTAACCCGTACGCTAACACTAACCCGTACCCTAACACGTACGCTCACCCTAAAACGTTGTCGTACCCTAACCTGTCCCCTAAACCGTCACCGTCCCCTAAACCTAACCCTAACCCTAAACCTAACCCTAACCCGAACCTTTACCCGAAGCCTTACCCTAAACCGTCCCCTAATTCTAACCCGTATGCTAACTCTAACCCGTACCCTAACACTTACGCTCACCCTAAACCGTTGTCGTACACTAACCTGTCCCCTAAACCGTCCCCATTCCCTAACCCTAACCCTAACCCTAACCCTTACCCTAACCCTTACCCGAAGCCTTACCCTAACACGTCCCCTAATCCTAACCCGTACGCTAACACTAACCCGTACCCTAACACGTACGCTCACCCTAATCCGTTGTCGTACCCTAACCTATCCCCTAAACCGTCCCAGTCCCCTAACCCTAACACTAACCCTAACACTAAACCTTACCCGAAGCCTTACACTAACCCGTCCCCTAATCCTAAACCATACGATAACACTAACCTGTACCCTACCACGTACGCTCACCCTAAACCGTTATCATACACTAACCTGTCCCCTAGACTGTCCCCGTCCCCTAACACTAACCCTAACCCTAACCCTAACCCTAAACCTTACCCGAAGCCTTACCCTAACCCGTCCCCTAATCCTAACCCGTACCCTAACACTAACCCGTACCCTAACACGTACGCTCACCCTAAACCATTGTCGTACACTAACCTGTCCCCTAAACCGTCCCCGTCCCCTAACCCTAACCCTAAACCTAACCCTAATCCTAACACTTACCCGAAGCCTTACTGTAAACCGGCCCCTAATCCTAACCCATACGATGACACTAACCCGTACCCTAAGACGTACGCTCACCCTAAACCGTTGTCGTACACTAACCTGTCCCCTAAACTGTCCCCGTCCCCGTCCCCTAACCCTAACCCTAACCCTTACCCGAAGCCTTACCCTAACCCGTCCCCTAATCCTAAACCGTACACTAACACTAACCCATAGCCTTACACGTATGCTCACCATAAAACGTTGTCGTACCCTAACCTGTCCCCTAAACCGTCCCCATCCCCTAACCCTAACCCTAACGCTAACCCTAACCCTTACCCGAAGCCTTACCCTAACCCGTCCCCTAATCCTAACCCGTACGCTTACACTAACCTGTACCCTAACACGTACCCTCACCCTAAACCGTTGTCGTACACTAACCTGTCCCTTAAACCGTCCCCGTCGCCTAACCCTAACCCTAACCCTAACCCTAACCCTAACCCTTACCCGAAGCCTTACCCTAACCCGTCCCCTAATCCTAACCCTTACAATAACACTAACCCGTACCCTAACACTTACGCTCACCCTAAACCGTTGTCGTACCCTAACCTGTCCCCTAAACCGTCCCCGTCCCCTAACCCTAACCCTAACCCTAACCCTAACACTTACCCGAAGCCTTACCCTAACCCGTCCCCTAATCCTAACCCGTTCGCTAACACTAAACCGTACCCTAACACGTACGCTCACCCTAAACCGTTGTCGTACACTAACCGGTTCCCTAAACTGTCCCCGCCCCCGTCCCCGTCCCCTAACCCTAACCCTAACCCTAACCCTTACCTGAAGCCTTACCCTAACCCGTCCCCTAATCCTAACCAGTACGCTAACACTAACCCGTACCCTAACACGTACGCTCAACCTAAACAGTTGTTGTACCCTAACCTGTCCCCTAAACCGTCCCCGTCCCCTAACCCTAACCCTAACCCTAACCCTTACCCGAAGCCTTACCCTAACCCGTCCCCTAATCCTAAACCGTACACTAACACTAACCCCTAGCCTAACACGTACGCTCACCATAAACCGTTGTCGTACGCTAACCTGTCCCCTAAACCGTCCCCGTCCCCTAAACCTAACCCTAACCCTAACCCTAACCCTTACCCGAAGCCTTACTCTAACCCGTCCCCTAATCCTAACCCTTACACTAACATTAAACCGTAACCAAACACATACACACACCATAAACCGTTGTCGTACCCTAGCCAGTCCCCTAAACCCTCCCCGTCCCCTAACCCTAACCCTAACCCTAACCCTAACCATAAACCTTACCCGAAGCCTTACCCTAACCCGTCACCTAATCCTAAACCGTACGCTAACACTAACCCGTACCCTAACACGTACGCTCACCCTAAACCGTTGTCGTACCCTAACCTGTCCCCTAAACCGTCCCCGTCCCCGTCCCCGTCCCCTAACCCTAACCCTAACCCTAACCTTTACCCGAAGCCTTACACTAACCCGTACGCTAACACTAACCCGTACCCTAACACGTAGGCTCACCCTGAACAGTTGTCGTACACTAACCTGTCCCCTAAACCGTCACTGTCCCCTACACCTAACCCTAACCCTAACCCTAACCCTAACCCGAACCCTAACCCTTACCTGAAGCCTTACACTAACCCATCCCCTAATCCTAACCCGTACGCTAACACTAACCCATACCCTAACACGTACACTCAACCTAAACCGTTGGCGTACCCTAACCTGTCCCCTAAACCGTCCCCGTCCCCTAACCCTAACCCTAACCCTAACCCTAACCCTTACCCGAAGCCTTACACTAACCCGTCCCCTAATCCTAAACCGTACACTAACACAAACCCGTAGCCTAACACGTACGCCCACCATAAACCGTTGTCGTACGCTAACCTGTCCCCTAAACCGTCCCCGTCCCCTAAACCTAACCCTAACCCTAAACCTAACCCTTACCCGAAGCCTTACCCTAACCCGTCCCCTAATCCTAAACCGTACGCTAAAACTAAACCGTACCCAAACACATACACACTCCCTAAACCGTTGTTGTACACTAACCTGTCCCCTAAAACGTCCCCGTCTACTAACCCTAAACCTAACCCTAACCCTAACCCTAACCCTTACCCGAAGCCTTACCCTAACACGTACTCTAATCCTAACCCGTACGCTAACACTATCCCGTACCCTAACACGTACGCTCACCCTAAAGCGTTGTCGTACCCTAACCTGTCCACTAAACCGTCCCCGTCCCATAACCCTAACCCTAACCCTAACCCTAACCCTAACCCGAAGCCTTACCCTAACCCGTCCCCTAATCCTAACCCGTACGCTAACACTAACCCGTACCCTAACACGTACGCTCACCCTAAACCGTTGTCGTACCCTAACCTGTCCCCTAAACTGTCACCGTCCCCTCACCCTAAACCTAACCCTAACCCTAACCCTAACCCGAACCCTTACCCGAAGCCTTACCCTAACCCGACCCCTAATCCTAACCCTTACGCTAAAACTAACCCATACCGCAACACGTACGCTCACCCTAAATCTTTGTCGTACCCTAACCTGTCCCTTAAACCGTCCCCGTCCCCTAACCCTAACCCTAACCCTAACCCTTACCCGAAGCCTTACCCTAAACCGTCCCCTAATCCTAAACCGTACACTAACACTAACCCGTAGCCTAACACGTACGCTCACCATAAACCGTTGTCGTACGCTAACCTGTCCCCTAAACCGTCCCCGTCCCCTAAACCTAACCCTAACCCTAACCCTAACCCTTACCCGAAGCCTTACCCTAACCCGTAACCTAATCCTAACCCATACGCTAACAGTAACCCGTACCCTAACACGTACGCTCACCCTAAACTGTTGTCGTACACTAACCTGTCCCCTAAACCGTCCCCGTCCCCGTCCCCTAACCCTAACCCTAACGCTAAACCTAACCCTTACCCGAAGCCTTACCCTAACCCGTCCCATAATCCTAACCCGTAGGCTAACACTAACCCGTTGCCTAACACGTATGCTCACCCTAAACCGTTGTCGTACCCTAACCTGTCCCCTAAACCGTCCCCGTCCCCATCCCCTAACCCTAACCTTAACCCTAACCCTAACCCTTACCCGAAGCCTTACCCTAACCCGTCCTCTAATCCTAACCCGTACGCTAAAACTAACCCGTACCCTAACACGTACGCTCACCCTAAACAGTTGTCGTACCCTAACCTGTCCCCTAAACCGTCCCCGTCCCCTAACCCTAACCCTAAACCTAACCCTAACCCTTACCCGAAGCATTACCATAACCCGTCCCCTAATCCTAACCCGTACGCTAACACTAACACGTACCCTAACACGTACGCTCAACCTAAAACGTTGTCCTACCATAACCTCTCCCCTAAACCGTCCACGTCCCCTAACCCTAACCCTAACACTAACGCTAACCCTTACCCGAAGCCTTACCCTAACCCGTCCCATAAGCCTAACCCATACGCTAACACTAACCCATGCCCTAACACGTACGCTCACCTTAAACCGTTGTCGTACACTAACCTGTCCCCAAAACCGTCCCCGTCACCTAACCCTAACCCTAACCCTAACCCTAACCCTAACCCTTACCAGAAGCCTTACTCTAACCCGTCCCCTAATCCTAAACCATACGATAACACTAACCCGTACCCTAACACGTACGCTCACCCTAAACCGTTGTCGTACACTAACCTGTCCCCTAAACCGTCCCCGTCACCTAACCCTAACCCTAACCCTAACCCTAACACTAACCCTTACCCGAAGCCTTACCCTAACCCGTCCCCTAATCCTAACCCGTACGCTAACACTAAACCGTACCCTAACACGTACGCTCACCCTAAACCGTTGTCGTACACGAACCGGTTCCCTAAACTGTCCCCGTCCCCGTCCCCGTCCCATAACCCTAACCCTAACCCTAACCCTTACCCGAAGCCTTACCCTAACCCGTCCCCTAATCCTAACCCGTACGCTAACACTAACCCGTACCCTAACACGTACGCTCACCCTAAACCATTGTCGTACACTAACCTGTCCCCTAAACCGTCCCCGTCCCCTAACCCTAACCCTAAACCTAACCCTAATCCTAACACTTACCCAAAGCCTTACTGTAAACCGTCCCCTAATCCTAACCCATACGATAACACTAACCCGTACCCTAAGACGTACGCTCACCCTAAACAGTTGTCGTACACTAACCTGTCCCCTAAACTGTCCCCATCCCCGTCCCCGTCCCCGTCCCCTAACCCTAACCCTAACCCTTACCCGAAGCCTTACCCTAACCCGTCCCCTAATCCTAAACCGTACGCTAACACTAACCCATAGCCTAACACGTATGCTCACCATAAACCGTTGTCGTACCCTAACCTGTCCCCTAAACCGTCCCCATCCCCTAACCCTAACCCTAACGCTAACCCTAACCCTTACCCGAAGCCTTACCCTAACCCGTCCCCTAATCCTAACCCGTACGCTTACACTAACCTGTACCCTAACACGTACCCTCACCCTAAACCGTTGTCGTACACTAACCTGTCCCTTAAACCGTCCCCGTCGCCTAACCCTAACCCTAACCCTAACCCTAACCCTAACCCTTACCCGAAGCCTTACCCTAATCCGTCCCCTAATCCTAACCCGTACGCTAACACTAAACCGTACCCTAACACGTACGCTCACCCTAAACCGTTGTCGTACACTAACCGGTTCCCTAAACTGTCCCCATCCTCGTCCCCGTCCCCTAACCTTAATCCTAACCCTAACCCTTACCTGAAGCCTTACCCTAACCCGTCCCCTAATCCTAACCCGTACGCTAACACTAACCCGTACCCTAACACGTACACTCACCCTAAACAGTTGTTGTACCCTAACCTGTCTCCTAAACCGTCCCCATCCCCTAACCCTAACCCTAAACCTAACCCTTACCCGAAGCCTTACCCTAACCCGTCCCCTAATCCTAAACCGTACACTAACACTAACCCGTAGCCTAACACGTACGCTCACCATAAACCGTTGTCGTACGCTAACCTGTCCCCTAAACCGTCCCCGTCCCCTAAACCTAACCCTAACCCTAACCCTAACCCTTACCCGAAGCCTTACTCTAACCCGTCCCCTAATCCTAACCCTTACACTAACACTAAACCGTAACCAAACACATACACACACCATAAACCGTTGTCGTACCCTAGCCTGTCCCCTAAACCGTCCCCGTCTCCTAACCCTAACCCTAACCCTAACCCTAACCCTTACCCGAAGCCTTACCCTAACACGTCCTCTAATCCTAACCCGTACGATAACACTAACCCGTACCCTAACACGTACGCTCACCCTAAACCGTTGTCGTACCCTAACCTGTTCCCTAAACCCTCCCCGTCCCCTAACCCTAACCCTAACCCTAACCCTAACCATAAACCTTACCCGAAGCCTTACCCTAACCCGTCACCTAATCCTAACCGGTACGCTAACACTAACCCATACCCTAACACGTACGCTCACCCTAAACCGTTGTCGTACCCTAACCTGTCCCCTAAACCGTCCCCGTCCCCGTCCCCGTCACCGTCCCCTAACCCTAACCCTAACCCTTACCCGAAGCCTTACACTAACCCGTACGCTAACACTAACCCGTACCCTAACACGTAGGCTCACCCTAAACCGTTGTCGTACACTAACCTGTCCCCTAAACCGTCACCGTCCCCTACACCTAACCCTAACCCTAACCCTAACCCTAACCCGAACCCTAACCCTTACCTGAAGCCTTACACTAACCCATCCCCTAATCCTAACCCGTACGCTAACACTAACCCATACCCTAACACGTACACTCAACCTAAACCGTTGTCGTACCCTAACCTGTCCCCTAAACCGTCCCCGTCCCCTAACCCTAACCCTAACCCTAACCCTAACCCTTACCCGAAGCCTTACACTAACCCGTCCCCTAATCCTAAACCGTACACTAACACAAACCCGTAGCCTAACACGTACGCCCACCATAAACCGTTGTCGTACGCTAACCTGTCCCCTAAACCGTCCCCGTCCCCTAAACCTAACCCTAACCCTAACCCTAACCCTTACCCGAAGCCTTACCCTAACCCGTCCCCTAATCCTAACCCGTACGCTAAAACTAAACCGTACCCAAACACATACACACTCCCTAAACCGTTGTTGTACACTAACCTGTCCCCTAAAACGTCCCCGTCTCCTAACCCTAACCCTAACCCTAACCCTAACCCTAACCCTTACCCGAAGCCTTACCCTAACACGTACTCTAATCCTAACCCGTACGCTAACACTATCCCGTACCCTAACACGTACGCTCACCCTAAACCGTTGTCGTACCCTAACCTGTCCCCTAAACCGTCCCCGTCCCATAACCCTAACCCTAACCCTAACCCTAACCCTAACCCGAAGCCTTACCCTAACCCGTCCCCTAATCCTAACCCGTACGCTAACTCTAACCCGTACCCTAACACGTACGCTCACCCTAAACCGTTGTCGTACCCTAACCTGTCCCCTAAACTGTCACCGTCCCCTCACCCTAACCCTAAACCTAACCCTAACCCTAACCCGAACCCTTACCCGAAGCCTTACCCTAACCCGACCCCTAATCCTAACCCGTACGCTAAAACTAACCCATACCGCAACACGTACGCTCACCCTAAACCTTTGTCGTACCCTAACCTGTCCCTTAAACCGTCCCCGTCGCCTAACCCTAACCCTAACCCTTACCCTAACCCTAACACTTACCCGAAGCCTTACCCTAACCCGTCCCCTAATCCTAACCCGTATGCTAACTCTAACCCGTACCCTAACACATACGCTCACCCTAAACCGGTGTCATACCCTTACCTGTCCCCTAAACCGTCCCCGTTCCCTAACCCTAACCCTAACCCTAACCTTAACCCTAACCCTTATCCGAAGCCTTACCCTAACACGTCCCCTATTCCTAACTCGTACGCTAACACTAATCCGTACCCTAACACATACGCTCACCCTAAACTGTTGTCGTACTCTAACCTGTCCCCTAAACCGTCCCCGTCCCCTAACCCTAACCCTAACCCTAACCCTAACCCTAACCCTTACCCGAAGCCTTACCCTAACCCATCCCCTAATCCTAACCCTTACAATAACACTAACCCATACCCTAACACTTACGCTCACCCTAAACCGTTGTCGTACCCTAACCTGTCCCCTAAACCGTCCCCGTCCCCTAACCCTAACCCTAACCCTAACCCTAACCCTTACCCGAAGCCTTACACTAACCCGTCCCCTAATCCTAACCCGTACGCTAACACTAAACCGTACCCTAACACTTACGCTCACCCTAAACCGTTGTCGTACACTAACCGGTTCCCTAAACTGTCCCCGTCCCCGTCCCCGTCCCCTAACCCTAACCCTAACCCTAACCTTTACCTGAAGCCTTACCCTAACCTGTCCCCTAATCCTAACCCGTACGCTAACACTAACCCGTACCCTAACACGTACGCTCACCCTAAACAGTTGTTGTACCCTAACCTGTCCCCTAAACCGTCCCCGTCCCCTAACCCTAACCCTAACCCTAACCCTTACCCGAAGCCTTACCCTAACCCGTCACTTAATCCTAACCCGTACGCTAACACTAACCCGTACCCTAACACGTACGCTCACCCTAAACTGTTGTCGTACACTAACCTGTCCCCTAAACCGTCCCCGTCCCCGTCCCCTAACCCTAACCCTAAACCTAAACCTAACCCTTACCCGAAGCCTTACCCTAACCCGTCCCCTAATCCTAACCCGTAGGCTAACACTAACCCGTTGCCTAACACGTATGCTCACCCTAAACCGTTGTCGTACCCTAACCTGTCCCCTAAACCGTCCCCGTCCCCATCCCCTAACCCTAACCCTAACCCTAACCCTAACCCTTAACCGAAGCCTTACCCTAATCCGTCCTCTAATCCTAACCCGTACGCTAAAACTAACCCGTACCCTAACACGTACGCTCACCCTAAACAGTTGTCGTACCCTAACCTGTCCCCTAAACCGTCCCCGTCCCCTAACCCTAACCCTAAACCTAACCCTAACCCTTACCCGAAGCATTACCATAACCCGTCCCCTAATCCTAACCCGTACGCTAACACTAACACGTACCCTAACACGTACGCTCAACCTAAAACGTTGTCCTACCATAACCTGTCCCCTAAACCGTCCACGTCCCCTAACCCTAACCCTAACACTAACGCTAACCCTTACCCGAAGCCTTACCCTAACCCATCCCATAAGCCTAACCCATACGCTAACACTAACCCATGCCCTAACACGTACGCTCACCTTAAACCGTTGTCGTACACTAACCTGTCCCCAAAACCGTCCCCGTCACCTAACCCTAACCCTAACCCTAACCCTAACCCTAACCCTTACCAGAAGCCTTACTCTAACCCGTCCCCTAATCCTAAACCATACGATAACACTAACCCGTACCCTAACACGTACGCTCACCCTAAACCGTTGTCGTACACTAACCTGTCCCCTAAACCGTCCCCGTCCCCTAACCCTAACCCTAACCCTAACCCTAACACTAACCCTTACCCGAAGCCTTACCCTAACCCGTCCCCTAATCCTAACCCGTACGCTAACACTAAACCGTACCCTAACACGTACGCTCACCCTAAACCGTTGTCGTACACGAACCGGTTCCCTAAACTGTCCCCGTCCCCGTCCCCGTCCCATAACCCTAACCCTAACCCTAACCATTACCCGAAGCCTTACCCTAACCCGTCCCCTAATCCTAACCCGTACGCTAACACTAACCCGTACCCTAACACGTACGCTCACCCTAAACAGTTGTTGTACCCTAACCTGTCCCCTAAACCATCCCCGTCCCCTAACCCTAACCCTAACCCTTACCCGAAACCTTACCCTAACCCGTCCCCTAATCCTAAACCGTACACTAACACTAACCCGTAGCCTAACACGTACGCTCACCATAAACGGTTGTCGTACGCTAACCTGTCCCCTAAACCGTCCCCGTACCCTAAACCTAACCCTAACCCTAACCCTTACCCGAAGCCTTACCCTAACCCGTCCCGTAATCCTAACCCGTACGCTAACACTAAACCGTACCCTAACACATACACACACCCTAAACCGTTGTTGTACACTAACCTGTCCCCTAAACCGTCCCCGTCTCCTAACCCTAACACTAACCCTAACCCTAACGCTTACCCGAAGCCTTACCCTAACCCGTCCCCTAATCCTAACCCATATGATAACACTAATCTGTACCCTAACATGTACGCTCACCCTAAACCGTTGTCATACACTAACCTGTCCCCTAAACTGTCCCCGTCCCCTAACCCTAACCCTAACCCTAACCCTAACCCTAAAACTTACCCGAAGCCTTACCCTAACCCGTCCCCTAATCCTAACCCGTACGCTAACACTAACCCGTACCCTAACACGTACTCTCACCCTAAACCGTTGTCGTACACTAACCTGTCCCCTAAACCGTCCCCGTCCCCTAACCCTAACCCTAACCCTAACCCTAACCCTTACCCAAAGCCTTACCCTAACCCGTACCATAATCCTAACCCGTACGCTAACACTAACCCGTACCCTAACACGTACGCTCATCCTAAACCGTTGTCGTACCCTAACCTGTCCCCTAAACCGTCCCCGTCCCCTAACCCTAAACCTAACCCTAACCCTTACCCGAAGGCTTACCCTAACCCGTCCCCTAATCCTAACGCGTATGCTAACACTAACCAATAGCCTAACACGTACGCTCACCATAAACCGTTGTCGTACCCTAACCTGTCCCCTAAACCGTCCCCATCAACTAACCCTAACCCTAACCCTAACCCTAACCCTTACCCGAAGCCTTACCCTAACCCGTCCCCTAATCCTAACCCGTACGCTAACACTAACCTGTACCCTAACACGTACGCTCACCCTAAACCGTTGTCGTACCCTAACCTGTCCCTTAAACCGTCCCCGTCGCCTAACCCTAACACTAACCCTAACCCTAACCCTAACACTTACCCAAAGCCTTACCCTAACCCGTCCCCTAAACCTAACCCATATGCTAACTCTAACCCGTACCCTAAAATGTACGCTCAACCTAAACCGTTGTTGTACCCTAACCTGTCCCCTAAACCGAGCCCGTTCCCTAACCCTAACCCTAATCCTAACCTTAACAAGAACCCTTATCCGAAGCCTTACCCTAACCCGTCCCCTAATCCTAACTCGTACGCAAACACTAACCCGTACCCTAACACGTACGCTCACCCTAAACCGTTGTCGTACTCTAACCTGTCCCCTAAACCGTCCCCGTACCCTAACCCTAACCCTAACCCTAACCCTAACCCAAACCCTAACACGTACGCTCACCATAAACCGTTGTCGTACGATAACCTGTCCCCTAAACCGTCCCCGTACCCTAACCCTAACCCTAACCCTAACCCTAACCCTAACCCTTACCCGAAGCCTTACCCTAACCCGTCCCCTAATCCTAAACCGTACGCTAACACTAAACCGTACCCTAACACATACGCACACCCTAAACCGTTGGCATACACTAACCTGTCCCCTAAATCGTCCCCGTCTCCTAACCCTAACCCTAACCCTAACCCTAACCCTAACCCTTACCCGAAGCCTTACCCTAACACGTCCTCTAATCCTAACCCGTACGCTAACACTAACCCGTAACCTAACACGTACGCTCACCCTAAACCGTTGTCGTACCCTAACCTGTCCCCTAAACCGTCCCCGTCCCCTAACCCTAACCCTAACCCTAACCCTTACCCGAAGCCTTACACTAACCCGTCCCCTAATCCTAACCCGTACGCTAACACTAACCCGTACCCTAACACGTAGGCTCACCCTAAACCATTGTCTACACTAACCTGTCCCCTAAACCGTCACCATCCCCTAAACCTAACCCTAACCCTAACCCTAACGCTAACCCGAACCCTTACCAGAAGCCTTACCCTAACCCGTCCCTTAATCCTAACCCGTATGCTAACTCTAAACCGTACCCTAACACATACGCTCACCCTAAAACGTTGTCGTACACTAACCTGTCCCCTAAACCGTCCCCGGTCCCTAACCCTAACCCTAACCCTAACCCTTACCCTAACCCTTACCCGAAGCCTTAACCTAACCCGTCCCCTAATCCTAACCCGTACGCTAACACTAACCCGTACCCTAACACGTACGCTCACCCTAATCCGTTGTCGTACCCTAACCTATCCCCTAAACCGTCGCCGTCCCCTAACCCTAACCCTAACCCTAACCCTAACCCTTACCCGAAGCCTTACCCTAACCCGTCCCCTAATCCTAACCCATACGATGACACTATCCTGTACCCTAACACGTACGCTCACCCTAAACCGTTGTCGTACACTAACCTGTCCCCTAAACCGTCCCCGTCCCCTAACCCTAACCCTAAACCTAACCCTAATCCTAACACTTACCCGAAGCCTTACTGTAAACCGTCCCCTAATCCTAACCCATACGATAACACTAACCCGTACCCTAAGATGTACGCTCACCCTAAACCGTTGTCGTACACTAACCTGTCCCCTAAACTGTCCCCGTCCCCGTCCCCGTCCCCGTCCCCTAACCCTAACCCTAACCCTTACCCGAAGCCTTACCCTAACCCGTCCCCTAATCCTAAACCGTACGCTAACACTAACCCATAGCTTAACACGTATGCTCACCATAAACCGTTGTAGTACCCTAACCTGTCCCCTAAACCGTCCCCATCCCCTAACCCTAACCCTAACACTAACCCTAACCCTTACCCGAAGCCTTACCCTAACCCGTCCCCTAATCCTAACCCGTACGCTTACACTAACCTGTACCCTAACACGTACCCTCACCCTAAACAGTTGTCGTACACTAACCTGTCCCTTAAACCGTCCCCGTCGCCTAACCCTAACCCTAACCCTAACCCTAACCCTAACCCTTACCCGAAGCCTTACCCTAACCCGTCCCCTAATCCTAACCCGTATGCTAACTCTAAACCGTACCCTAACACGTACGCTCACCCTAAACCGTTTTCGTACCCTAACCTGTCCCCTAAACCGTTCCCATTCCCTAACCCTAACCCTAACCCTAACCTTAACCCTAACCCTTATCCGAAGCCTTACCCTAACCCGTCCCCTAATCCTAACTCGTACGCTAACACTAACCCGTACCCTAACACATATGCTCACCCTAAACCGTTGTCGTACTCTAACCTGTCCCCTAAACCGTCCCCGTCCCCTAACACTAACCCTAACCCTAACCCTAACCCTTACCCGAAGCCTTACCCTAACCCATCCCCTAATCCTAACCCGTACGCTAACACTTACCCGTAGCCTAACACGTACGCTCACCATAAACCGTTTTCGCACCATAACCTGTACCCTAAACCGTCCCCGTACACTAACCCTAACCCTAACCCTAACCCTAACCCTAACCCTTACCCGAAGCCTTACCCTAACACGTCCTCTAATCCTAACCCGTACGATAACACTAACCCGTAACCTAACACGTACGCTCACCCTAAACCGTTGTCGTACCCTAACCTGTCCCCTAAACCGTCCCCGTTCCCTAACCCTAACCCTAACCCTAACCTTAACACTAACCTTTATCCGAAGCCTTAACCTTACCCGTCCCCTAATCCTAACTCGTACGCTAACACTAACCCGTACCCTAACACGTACGCTCACCGTAAACGGTTGTCGTACTCTAAACTGTCCCCTAAACCGTCCCCGTCCCCTAACCCTAACCCTAACCCTAACCCTAACCCTAACACGTATGCTCACCCTAAACCATTGTCGTACCCTAACCTGTCCCCTAAACAGTCCCCGTCCCCTAACCCTAACCCTAACACTAACCCTAACCCTTACCCGAAGCCTTACCCTAACCCGTCCCCTAATCCTAACCCCTACGCTAACACTAACCCATACCCTAACATTTACGCTCACCCTAAACCGTTGTCGTACCCTAACCTGTCCCCTAAACCGTCCCCGTCCCCTAACCCTAACCCTAACCCTAACCCTAACCCTTACCCGAAGCCTTACCCTAACCCGTCCCCTAATCCTAACCCGTACGCTAAATCTAACCCGTAGCCTAACACGTACGCTCACAATAAACCGTTGTCATACCATAACCTTTCCCCTAAACCGTCCCCGTACCCTAACCCTAACCCTAACCCTAACCCTAACCCTTACCCGAAGCCTTACCCTAACCCGTCCCCTAATCCTAACCCGTACGCTTACACTAACCTGTACCCTAACACGTACCCTCACCCTAAACCGTTGTCGTACACTAACCTGTCCCTTAAACCGTCCCCGTCGCCTAACCCTAACCCTAACCCTAACCCTAACCCTAACCCTTACCCGAAGCCTTACCCTAACCCGTCCCCTAATCCTAACCCGTATGCTAACTCTAAACCGTACCCTAACACGTACGCTCACCCTAAACCGTTTTCGTACCCTAACCTGTCCCCTAAACCGTTCCCATTCCCTAACCCTAACCCTAACCCTAACCTTAACCCTAACCCTTATCCGAAGCCTTACCCTAACCCGTCCCCTAATCCTAACTCGTACGCTAACACTAACCCGTACCCTAACACATATGCTCACCCTAAACCGTTGTCGTACTCTAACCTGTCCCCTAAACCGTCCCCGTCCCCTAACACTAACCCTAACCCTAACCCTAACCCTTACCCGAAGCCTTACCCTAACCCATCCCCTAATCCTAACCCGTACGCTAACACTTACCCGTAGCCTAACACGTACGCTCACCATAAACCGTTTTCGCACCATAACCTGTACCCTAAACCGTCCCCGTACACTAACCCTAACCCTAACCCTAACCCTAACCCTAACCCTTACCCGAAGCCTTACCCTAACACGTCCTCTAATCCTAACCCGTACGATAACACTAACCCGTAACCTAACACGTACGCTCACCCTAAACCGTTGTCGTACCCTAACCTGTCCCCTAAACCGTCCCCGTTCCCTAACCCTAACCCTAACCCTAACCTTAACACTAACCTTTATCCGAAGCCTTAACCTTACCCGTCCCCTAATCCTAACTCGTACGCTAACACTAACCCGTACCCTAACACGTACGCTCACCGTAAACGGTTGTCGTACTCTAAACTGTCCCCTAAACCGTCCCCGTCCCCTAACCCTAACCCTAACCCTAACCCTAACCCTAACACGTATGCTCACCCTAAACCATTGTCGTACCCTAACCTGTCCCCTAAACAGTCCCCGTCCCCTAACCCTAACCCTAACACTAACCCTAACCCTTACCCGAAGCCTTACCCTAACCCGTCCCCTAATCCTAACCCCTACGCTAACACTAACCCATACCCTAACATTTACGCTCACCCTAAACCGTTGTCGTACCCTAACCTGTCCCCTAAACCGTCCCCGTCCCCTAACCCTAACCCTAACCCTAACCCTAACCCTTACCCGAAGCCTTACCCTAACCCGTCCCCTAATCCTAACCCGTACGCTAACACTAACCCGTAGCCTAACACGTACGCTCACAATAAACCGTTGTCATACCATAACCTTTCCCCTAAACCGTCCCCGTACCCTAACCCTAACCCTAACCCTAACCCTAACCCTTACCCGAAGCCTTACCCTAACCCGTCCCCTAATCCTAACCCGTACGCTAACACTAAACCGTACCCTAACACATATGCACACCCTAAACCGTTGTCATACACTAACCTGTCCCCTAAACCGTCCCCGTTTCCTAACCCTAACCCTAACCCTAACCCTAACCCTAACCCTTACCCGAAGCCTTACCCTAACACGTCCTCTAATCCTAACCCATACGCTAACACTAACCCGTAACCTAACACGTACGCTCACCCTAAACCGTTGTCGTACCCTAACCTGTCCCCTAAACCGTCCCCGTCCCCTAACCCTATCCCTAACCCTAACCCTAACCCTTACCCGAAGCCTTACACTAACCCGTCCCCTAATCCTAACCCGTACGCTAACACTAACCCGTACCCTAACACGTAGGCTCACCCTAAACCATTGTCGTACACTAACCTGTGCCCTAAACCGTCACCGTCCCCTAAACCTAACCGTAACCCTAACCCTAACCCTAACCCGAACCCTTACCAGAAGCCTTACCCTAACCCGTCCCTTAATCCTAACCCGTATGCTAACTCTAACCCGTACCCTAACACATACGCTCACCCTAAAACGTTGTCGTACACTAACCTGTCCCCTAAACCGTCCCCGTTCCCTAACCCTAACCCTAACCCTAACCCTAACCCGAAGCCTTACCCTAACCCGTCCCCTAATCCTAACCCGTACGCTAACACTAACCCGTACCCTAACACGTACGCTTACCCTAATCCGTTGTCGTACCCTAACCTATCCCCTAAACCGTCCCAGTCCCCTAACCCTAACACTAACCCTAACACTAAACCTTACCCGAAGCCTTACACTAACCCGTCCCCTAATCCTAACCCATACGATAACACTAACCTGTACCCTAACACGTACGCTCACCCTAAACCGTTATCATACACTAACCTGTCCCCTAAACCGTCCCCGTCGCCTAACCCTAACACTAACCCTAACCCTAACCCTAACACTTACCCAAAGCCTTACCCTAACCCGTCCCCTAAACCTAACCCATATGCTAACTCTAACCCGTACCCTAAAATGTACGCTCAACCTAAACCGTTGTTGTACCCTAACCTGTCCCCTAAACCGAGCCCGTTCCCTAACCCTAACCCTAATCCTAACCTTAACAAGAACCCTTATCCGAAGCCTTACCCTAACCCGTCCCCTAATCCTAACTCGTACGCAAACACTAACCCGTACCCTAACACGTACGCTCACCCTAAACCGTTGTCGTACTCTAACCTGTCCCCTAAACCGTCCCCGTACCCTAACCCTAACCCTAACCCTAACCCTAACCCAAACCCTAACACGTACGCTCACCATAAACCGTTGTCGTACGATAACCTGTCCCCTAAACCGTCCCCGTACCCTAACCCTAACCCTAACCCTAACCCTAACCCTAACCCTTACCCGAAGCCTTACCCTAACCCGTCCCCTAATCCTAAACCGTACGCTAACACTAAACCGTACCCTAACACATACGCACACCCTAAACCGTTGGCATACACTAACCTGTCCCCTAAATCGTCCCCGTCTCCTAACCCTAACCCTAACCCTAACCCTAACCCTAACCCTTACCCGAAGCCTTACCCTAACACGTCCTCTAATCCTAACCCGTACGCTAACACTAACCCGTAACCTAACACGTACGCTCACCCTAAACCGTTGTCGTACCCTAACCTGTCCCCTAAACCGTCCCCGTCCCCTAACCCTAACCCTAACCCTAACCCTTACCCGAAGCCTTACACTAACCCGTCCCCTAATCCTAACCCGTACGCTAACACTAACCCGTACCCTAACACGTAGGCTCACCCTAAACCATTGTCTACACTAACCTGTCCCCTAAACCGTCACCATCCCCTAAACCTAACCCTAACCCTAACCCTAACGCTAACCCGAACCCTTACCAGAAGCCTTACCCTAACCCGTCCCTTAATCCTAACCCGTATGCTAACTCTAAACCGTACCCTAACACATACGCTCACCCTAAAACGTTGTCGTACACTAACCTGTCCCCTAAACCGTCCCCGGTCCCTAACCCTAACCCTAACCCTAACCCTTACCCTAACCCTTACCCGAAGCCTTAACCTAACCCGTCCCCTAATCCTAACCCGTACGCTAACACTAACCCGTACCCTAACACGTACGCTCACCCTAATCCGTTGTCGTACCCTAACCTATCCCCTAAACCGTCGCCGTCCCCTAACCCTAACCCTAACCCTAACCCTAACCCTTACCCGAAGCCTTACCCTAACCCGTCCCCTAATCCTAACCCATACGATGACACTATCCTGTACCCTAACACGTACGCTCACCCTAAACCGTTGTCGTACACTAACCTGTCCCCTAAACCGTCCCCGTCCCCTAACCCTAACCCTAAACCTAACCCTAATCCTAACACTTACCCGAAGCCTTACTGTAAACCGTCCCCTAATCCTAACCCATACGATAACACTAACCCGTACCCTAAGATGTACGCTCACCCTAAACCGTTGTCGTACACTAACCTGTCCCCTAAACTGTCCCCGTCCCCGTCCCCGTCCCCGTCCCCTAACCCTAACCCTAACCCTTACCCGAAGCCTTACCCTAACCCGTCCCCTAATCCTAAACCGTACGCTAACACTAACCCATAGCTTAACACGTATGCTCACCATAAACCGTTGTAGTACCCTAACCTGTCCCCTAAACCGTCCCCATCCCCTAACCCTAACCCTAACACTAACCCTAACCCTTACCCGAAGCCTTACCCTAACCCGTCCCCTAATCCTAACCCGTACGCTTACACTAACCTGTACCCTAACACGTACCCTCACCCTAAACCGTTGTCGTACACTAACCTGTCCCTTAAACCGTCCCCGTCGCCTAACCCTAACCCTAACCCTAACCCTAACCCTAACCCTTACCCGAAGCCTTACCCTAACCCGTCCCCTAATCCTAACCCGTATGCTAACTCTAAACCGTACCCTAACACGTACGCTCACCCTAAACCGTTTTCGTACCCTAACCTGTCCCCTAAACCGTTCCCATTCCCTAACCCTAACCCTAACCCTAACCTTAACCCTAACCCTTATCCGAAGCCTTACCCTAACCCGTCCCCTAATCCTAACTCGTACGCTAACACTAACCCGTACCCTAACACATATGCTCACCCTAAACCGTTGTCGTACTCTAACCTGTCCCCTAAACCGTCCCCGTCCCCTAACACTAACCCTAACCCTAACCCTAACCCTTACCCGAAGCCTTACCCTAACCCATCCCCTAATCCTAACCCGTACGCTAACACTTACCCGTAGCCTAACACGTACGCTCACCATAAACCGTTTTCGCACCATAACCTGTACCCTAAACCGTCCCCGTACACTAACCCTAACCCTAACCCTAACCCTAACCCTAACCCTTACCCGAAGCCTTACCCTAACACGTCCTCTAATCCTAACCCGTACGATAACACTAACCCGTAACCTAACACGTACGCTCACCCTAAACCGTTGTCGTACCCTAACCTGTCCCCTAAACCGTCCCCGTTCCCTAACCCTAACCCTAACCCTAACCTTAACACTAACCTTTATCCGAAGCCTTAACCTTACCCGTCCCCTAATCCTAACTCGTACGCTAACACTAACCCGTACCCTAACACGTACGCTCACCGTAAACGGTTGTCGTACTCTAAACTGTCCCCTAAACCGTCCCCGTCCCCTAACCCTAACCCTAACCCTAACCCTAACCCTAACACGTATGCTCACCCTAAACCATTGTCGTACCCTAACCTGTCCCCTAAACAGTCCCCGTCCCCTAACCCTAACCCTAACACTAACCCTAACCCTTACCCGAAGCCTTACCCTAACCCGTCCCCTAATCCTAACCCCTACGCTAACACTAACCCATACCCTAACATTTACGCTCACCCTAAACCGTTGTCGTACCCTAACCTGTCCCCTAAACCGTCCCCGTCCCCTAACCCTAACCCTAACCCTAACCCTAACCCTTACCCGAAGCCTTACCCTAACCCGTCCCCTAATCCTAACCCGTACGCTAAATCTAACCCGTAGCCTAACACGTACGCTCACAATAAACCGTTGTCATACCATAACCTTTCCCCTAAACCGTCCCCGTACCCTAACCCTAACCCTAACCCTAACCCTAACCCTTACCCGAAGCCTTACCCTAACCCGTCCCCTAATCCTAACCCGTACGCTTACACTAACCTGTACCCTAACACGTACCCTCACCCTAAACCGTTGTCGTACACTAACCTGTCCCTTAAACCGTCCCCGTCGCCTAACCCTAACCCTAACCCTAACCCTAACCCTAACCCTTACCCGAAGCCTTACCCTAACCCGTCCCCTAATCCTAACCCGTATGCTAACTCTAAACCGTACCCTAACACGTACGCTCACCCTAAACCGTTTTCGTACCCTAACCTGTCCCCTAAACCGTTCCCATTCCCTAACCCTAACCCTAACCCTAACCTTAACCCTAACCCTTATCCGAAGCCTTACCCTAACCCGTCCCCTAATCCTAACTCGTACGCTAACACTAACCCGTACCCTAACACATATGCTCACCCTAAACCGTTGTCGTACTCTAACCTGTCCCCTAAACCGTCCCCGTCCCCTAACACTAACCCTAACCCTAACCCTAACCCTTACCCGAAGCCTTACCCTAACCCATCCCCTAATCCTAACCCGTACGCTAACACTTACCCGTAGCCTAACACGTACGCTCACCATAAACCGTTTTCGCACCATAACCTGTACCCTAAACCGTCCCCGTACACTAACCCTAACCCTAACCCTAACCCTAACCCTAACCCTTACCCGAAGCCTTACCCTAACACGTCCTCTAATCCTAACCCGTACGATAACACTAACCCGTAACCTAACACGTACGCTCACCCTAAACCGTTGTCGTACCCTAACCTGTCCCCTAAACCGTCCCCGTTCCCTAACCCTAACCCTAACCCTAACCTTAACACTAACCTTTATCCGAAGCCTTAACCTTACCCGTCCCCTAATCCTAACTCGTACGCTAACACTAACCCGTACCCTAACACGTACGCTCACCGTAAACGGTTGTCGTACTCTAAACTGTCCCCTAAACCGTCCCCGTCCCCTAACCCTAACCCTAACCCTAACCCTAACCCTAACACGTATGCTCACCCTAAACCATTGTCGTACCCTAACCTGTCCCCTAAACAGTCCCCGTCCCCTAACCCTAACCCTAACACTAACCCTAACCCTTACCCGAAGCCTTACCCTAACCCGTCCCCTAATCCTAACCCCTACGCTAACACTAACCCATACCCTAACATTTACGCTCACCCTAAACCGTTGTCGTACCCTAACCTGTCCCCTAAACCGTCCCCGTCCCCTAACCCTAACCCTAACCCTAACCCTAACCCTTACCCGAAGCCTTACCCTAACCCGTCCCCTAATCCTAACCCGTACGCTAACACTAACCCGTAGCCTAACACGTACGCTCACAATAAACCGTTGTCATACCATAACCTTTCCCCTAAACCGTCCCCGTACCCTAACCCTAACCCTAACCCTAACCCTAACCCTTACCCGAAGCCTTACCCTAACCCGTCCCCTAATCCTAACCCGTACGCTAACACTAAACCGTACCCTAACACATATGCACACCCTAAACCGTTGTCATACACTAACCTGTCCCCTAAACCGTCCCCGTTTCCTAACCCTAACCCTAACCCTAACCCTAACCCTAACCCTTACCCGAAGCCTTACCCTAACACGTCCTCTAATCCTAACCCATACGCTAACACTAACCCGTAACCTAACACGTACGCTCACCCTAAACCGTTGTCGTACCCTAACCTGTCCCCTAAACCGTCCCCGTCCCCTAACCCTATCCCTAACCCTAACCCTAACCCTTACCCGAAGCCTTACACTAACCCGTCCCCTAATCCTAACCCGTACGCTAACACTAACCCGTACCCTAACACGTAGGCTCACCCTAAACCATTGTCGTACACTAACCTGTGCCCTAAACCGTCACCGTCCCCTAAACCTAACCGTAACCCTAACCCTAACCCTAACCCGAACCCTTACCAGAAGCCTTACCCTAACCCGTCCCTTAATCCTAACCCGTATGCTAACTCTAACCCGTACCCTAACACATACGCTCACCCTAAAACGTTGTCGTACACTAACCTGTCCCCTAAACCGTCCCCGTTCCCTAACCCTAACCCTAACCCTAACCCTAACCCGAAGCCTTACCCTAACCCGTCCCCTAATCCTAACCCGTACGCTAACACTAACCCGTACCCTAACACGTACGCTTACCCTAATCCGTTGTCGTACCCTAACCTATCCCCTAAACCGTCCCAGTCCCCTAACCCTAACACTAACCCTAACACTAAACCTTACCCGAAGCCTTACACTAACCCGTCCCCTAATCCTAACCCATACGATAACACTAACCTGTACCCTAACACGTACGCTCACCCTAAACCGTTATCATACACTAACCTGTCCCCTAAACCGTCCCCGTCTCCTAACCCTAAACCTAACCCTAAACCTTACCCGAAGCCTTACCCTAACCCGTCCCCAAATCCTAAACCGTACGCTAACACTAACCCATAGCCTAACACGTATGCTCACCATAAACCGTTGTCGTACCCTAACCTGTCCCCTAAACCGTCCCCATCCCCTAACCCTAACCCTAACCCTAACCCTAACCCTTACCCGAAGCCTTACCCTAACCCGTCCCCTAATCCTGACCCGTATGCTTACACTAACCTGGTACCCTAACACGTACGCTCACCCTAAACAGTTGTCGTACACTAACCTGTCCCTTAAACCGTCCCCGTCGCCTAACCCTAACCCTAACCCTAACCCTAACACTTACCCGAAGCCTTACCCTAACCCGTCCCCTAATCCTAACCCCTATGCTAACTCTAACCCGTACCCTAACACGTACGCTCACACTAAACCGTTGTCGTACCCTAACCTGTCCCCTAAACCGTTCGCGTACCCTAACCCTAACCCTAACCCTAACCTTAAACCTAACCCTTATCCGAAGCCTTACCCTAACCCGTCCCCTAATCCTAACTCGTACACTAACACTAACCCGTACCCTAACACGTACGCTCACCCTAAACCGTTGTCGTACTCTAAACTGTCCCCTAAACCGTCCTCGTCCCCTAACCCTAACCCTAACTCTAACACGTACGCTCACCCTAAACCGTTGTCGTACCCTAACCTGTCCCCTAAACCGTCCCCGTCCCCTAACCCTAACCCTAACCCTAACCCTAACCCTTACCCGAAGCCTTACCCTAACCCGTCCAGTAATCCTAAACTGTACGCTAACACTAACCCGTACCCTAACACGTACGCTCACCCTAAACCGTTGTCATACACTGACCTGTCCCCTAAACCGTCCCCGTCCCCGTCCCATAACCCTAACCCTAACCCTAACCCTAACCCTTACCCGAAGCCTTACCCTAACCCGTCCCCTAATCCTAACCCGTACTCTAAGACTAACCCGTACCCTAAAACGTACGCTCACCCTAAACCGTTGTCGTACCCTAACCTGTCCCCTAAACCGTCCCCATGCCCTAACCCTAACCCTAACCCTAACCCTTACCCGAAGCCTTACCCTAACCCATCCCCTAATCCTAACCCGTACTCTAACACTAACCCGTAGCCTAACACGTACGCTCACCATAAACCGTTGTCGTACCATAACCTGTCCCCTAAACCGTCCCCGTCCCCTAACCCTAACCCTAACCCTAACCCTAAACCTTACCCGAAGCCTTACCCTAACACGTCCTCTAATCCTAACCCGTACGCTAACACTAACCCGTAACCTAACACGTACGCTCACCCGAAACCGTTGTCGTACCCTAACCTGTCCCCTAAACCGTCCCCGTCCCCTAACCCTAACCCTAACCCTAACCCTAACCCTTACCCGAAGCCTTACACTAACCCGTCCCCTAATCCTAACCCGTACGCTAACACTAACCCGTACCCTAACACGTAGGCTCACCCTAAACCGTTGTCGTACACTAAAATGTCCCCTAAACTGTCACTGTCCCCTAAACCTAACCCTAACCCTAACCATAACCCTAACCCGAACCCTTACCAGAAGCCTTACCCTAACCCGTCCCCTAATCCTAACCCGTATGCTAACCCTAACACGTACCCTAACACCTACGCTCACCGTAAACCGTTGTCGTACCCTAACCTGTCCCCTAAACCGTCCCCGTTCCCTAACCCTAACCCTAACCCTAACCCTAACCCTAATCCTTACCCGAAGCATTACCCTAACCCGTCCCCTAATCCTAACCCGTACGCTAACACTAACACGTACCCTAACACGTACGCTCACCCTAAACCGTTGTCGTACCCTAACCTGTCCCCTAAACCGTCACCGTGCCCTAAACCAAACCCTAACCCTAACCCTAACCCTAACCCGAACCCTTACCCGAAGCCTTACACTAAACCGTCCCCTAATCCTAACCCGTATGCTAACTCTAACCCGTGCCCTAACAGGTACGCTCACCGTAAACCGTTGTCGTACACTAACCTGTCCCCTAAACCGTCCCCATTCCCTAACCCTAACCCTAACCCTAACCCTTACCCTAACTCTTACCCGAAGCCTTACCCTAACTCGTCCCTTAATCCTAACCCGTACGCTAACACTAACCCGTACCCTAACACGTACGCTCACCCTAATCCGTTGTCGTACCCTAACCTATCCCCTAAAACGTCCCCGTCCCCTAACCCTAACCCTAACCCTAACCCTTACCCGAAGCCTTACCCTAAACCGTCCCCTAATCCTAACCCATACGATAACAGTAACCTGTACCCTAACTCGTACGCTCACCCTAAACCGTTATCATACACTAACCTGTCCCCTAAACTGTCCCCGTCCCCTAACCCTAACCCTAACCCTAAACCTTACCCGAAGCCTTACCCTAACCCGTCCCCTAATCCTAACCCGTACCCTAACACTAACCCGTACCCTATCACGTACGCTCACCCTAAACCGTTGTCGTACACTAACCTGTCCCCAAAACCGTCCCTGTCCCCTAACCCTAACCCTAAACCTAACCCTAACTCTAACACTTACCCGAAGCCTTACCGTAAACCGACCCTAATCCAACCCATACGATAACACTAACCCGTACCCTAAGACGTACGCTCACCCTAAACCGTTGTCGTACACTAACCTGTCCCCTAAACTGTCCCCGTCCCCGTCCCCGTCCCCTAACCCTAACCCTAACCCTAACCCTTAACCGAAGCCTTACCCTAACCCGTCCCCTAATCCTAACCCATATGCTAACTCTAACCCATACCCTAACACGTACGCTCACCCTAAACCGTTGTCATACCCTATCCTGTCCCCTAAACCGTCCCCATTCCCTAACCCTAACCCTAACCCTAACCCTTACCCTAACCCTTACCCGAAGCCTTACCCTAACCCGTTCCCTAATCCTAACCCGTACGCTAACACTAACCCGTACCCTAACACGTACGCTCACCCTAATCCGTTGCCGTACCCTAACCTATCCCCTAAACCGTCCCCGTCCCCTAACCCTAACCCTAACCCTAACCCTAACCCTTACCCGAAGCCTTACCCTAACCCGTCCCCAAATCCTAACCCATAAGATAACACTAACCTGTACCCTAACACGTACGCTCACCCTAAACTGTTATCATACACTAACCTGTCCCCTAAACTGTCCCCGTCCCCTAACCCTAAACCTAACCCTAACCCTAACCCTAAACCTTACCCGAAGCCTTACACTAACCCGTCCCCTAATCCTAAACTGTACCCTAACACTAACCCATACCCTAACACGTACGCTCACCGTAAACCGTTGTCATACACTAACCTGTCCCCTAAACCGTCACCATCCCCTAAACCTAACCCTAACCCTAATCCTAACGCTAACCCGAACCCTTACCAGAAGCCTTACCCTAACCCGTCCCTTAATCCTAACCCGTATGCTAACTCTAAGCCGTACCCTAACACATACGCTCACCCTAAAACGTTGTCGTACACTAACCTGTCCCCTAAACCGTCCCCGTTCCCTAACCATAACCCTAACCCTAACCCTTACCCTAACCCTTACCCGAAGCCTTAACCTAACCCGTCCCCTAATCCTAACCCGTACGCTAACACTAACCCGTACCCTAACACGTACGCTCACGCTAATCCGTTGTCGTACCCTAACCTATCCCCTAAACCGTCCCCGTCCCCTAACCCTAACCCTATCCCTAACCCTAACCCTTACCCGAAGCCTTACCCTAACCCGTCCCCTAATCCTAACCCATACGATAACACTATCCTGTACCCTAACACGTACGCTCAACCTAAACCGTTATCATACACTAACCTGTCCCCTAAACTGTCCCCGTCCCCTAACCCTAACCCTATCCCTAACCCTAACCCTAAACCTTACCGGAAGCCTTACACTAACCCGTCCTCTAATCCTAACCCGTACCCTAACACTAACCCGTACCCTAACACGTACGCTCACCCTAAACCGTTGTCGTACACTAACCTGTCCCCTAAACCGTCCCCGTCCCCTAACCCTAACCCTAAACCTAACCCTAATCCTAACACTTACCCGAAGCCTTACTGTAAACCGTCCCCTAATCCTAACCCATAGGATAACACTAACCCGTACCCTAAGACGTACGCTCACCCTAAACCGTTGTCGTACACTAACCTGTCCCCTAAACTGTCCCCGTCCCCGTCCCCGTCCCCGTCTCCTAACCCTAACCCTAACCCTTACCCGAAGCCTTACCCTAACCCGTTCCCTAATCCTAAACCGTACGCTAACACTAACCCATAGCCTAACACGTATGCTCACCATAAACCGTTGTCGTACCCTAACCTTTCCCCTAAACCGTCCCCATCCCCTAACCCTAACCCTAACGCTAACCCTAACCCTTACCCGAAGCCTTACCCTAACCCGTCCCCTAATCCTAACCCGTACGCTTAAACTAACCTGTACCCTACCACGTACCCTCACCCTAAACCGTTGTCGTACACTAACCTGTCCCTTAAACCGTCCCCATCGCCTAACCCTAACCCTAACCCTAACCCTAACCCTAACACTTACCCGAAGCCTTACCCTAACCCGTCCCCTAATCCTAACCCGTATGCTAACTCTAACCAGTACCCTAACACGTACGCTCACCCTAAACCGTTGTCGTACCCTAACCTGTCCCCTAAACCGTTCCCATTCCCTAACCCTAACCCTAACCCTAACCTTAACCCTAACCCTTATCCGAAGCCTTACCCTAACCCGTCCCCTAATCCTAACTCGTACGCTAACACTAACCCGTACCCTAACACGTATGCTCACCCTAAACCGTTTTCGTACTCTAACCTGTCCCCTAAACCGTCCCCGTCCCCTAACCCTAACCCTAACCCTAACCCTAAACCTTACCCGAAGCCTTATCCTAACCCATCCCCTAATCCTAACCCGTACGCTAACACTAACCCGTAGCCTAACACGTACGCTCACCCTAAACCGTTTTCGTACCATAACCTGTACCCTAAACCGTCCCCGTACACTAACCCTAACCCTAACCTTAACCCTAACCCTAACCCTTACCCGAAGCCTTACCCTAACACGTCCTCTAATCCTAACGCGTACGATAACACTAAACCGTAACCTAACACGTACGCTCACACTAAACCGTTGTCGTACCCTAACCTGTCCCCTAAACCGTCCCCGTTCCCTAACCCTAACCCTAACCCTAACCTTAACAGTAACCCTTATCCGAAGCCTTACCCTTACCCGTCCCCTAATCCTAACTCGTACGCTAACACTAACCCGTACCCTAACACGTACGCTCACCGTAAACGGTTGTCGTACTCTAACCTGTCCCCTAAACCGTCACCGTCCCCTAACCCTAACTCTAACCCTAACACTAACCCTAACACGTACGCTCACCCTAAACCGTTGTCGTACCCTAACCTGTCCCCTAAACCGTCCCCGTCCCCTAACCCTAACCCTAACCCTTACCCGAAGCCTTACCCTAACCCATCCCCTAATCCTAACCCGTACGCTAACACTAACCCGTACCCTAACATGTACGCTCACCCTAAACCGTTGTCGTACCCTAACCTGTCCCCTAAACCGTCCCCGTCCCCTAACCCTAACCCTAACCCTAACCCTAACCCTTACCCGAAGCCTTACACTTACCCATCCCCTAATCCTAACCCGTACGCTAACACTAACCCGTAGCCTAACACGTACGCTCACCATAAACCGTTGTCGTACCATAACCTGTCCCCTAAACCGTCCCAGTACCCTAACCCTAACCCTAACACTAACCCTAACCCCTACCCGAAGCCTTACCCTAACCCGTCCCCTAATCCTAACCCTTACGCTAACACTAAACCATACGCTAACACATACGCACACCCTAAACCGTTGTCATACACTAACCTGTCCCCTAAACCGTCCCCGTTTCCTAACCCTAACCCTAACCCTAACCCTAACCCTAACCCTTACCCGAAGCCTGACCCTAACACGTCCTCTAATCCTAACCCGTACGCTAACACTAACCCGTAACCTAACACGTACGCTCACTCTAAACAGTTGTCGTACCCTAACCTGTCCCCTAAACCGTCCCCGTCCCCTAACCCTATCCCTAACCCTAACCCTAACCCTTACCCGAAGCCTTACACTAACCCGTCCCCTAATCCTAACCCGTACGCTAACACTAACCCGTACCCTAACACGTAGGCTCACCCTAAACCATTGTCGTACACTAACCTGTCCCCTAAACCGTCACCGTCCCCTAAACCTAACCGTAACCCTAACCCTAACCCGAACCCTTACCAGAAGCCTTACCCTAACCCATCCCTTAATCCTAACCCGTATGCTAACTCTAACCCGTACCCTAACACATACGCTCACCCTAAAACGTTGTCGTACACTAACCTGTCCCCTAAACCGTCCCCGTTTCCTAACCCTAACCCTAAGCCTAACTCTAACCCTAACCCGAAGCCTTACCCTAACCCGTCCCCTAATCCTAACCCGTACGCTAACACTAACCCGTACCCTAACACGTACGATCACCCTAAAACGTTGGCGTACCCTAACCTGTCCCCTAAACCGTCACCGTCCCATAAACCTAACCCTAACCCTAACCCTAACCCTAACCCGAACCTTTACCCGAAGCCTTACCCTAAACCGTCCCCTAATACTAACCCGTATGCTAACTCTAACCCGTACCCTAACACGTAAGCTCACCCTAAACCGTTGTCGTACACTAACCTGTCCCCTAAACCGTCCCCATTCCCTAACCCTAACCCTAACCCTAACCCGTACCCTAACCCTTACCCGAAGCCTTAACCTAACCCGTCCCCTAATCCTAACCCGTACGCTAACACTAACCCGTACCCTAACACGTACGCTCACCCTAATCCGTTGTCGTACCCTAGCCTATCCCCTAAACCGTCCCAGTCCCCTAACCCTAACACTAACCCTAACACTAAAACTTACCCGAAGCCTTACCCTAAACCGTCCCCTAATCCTAACCCATACGATAACACTAACCTGTACCCTAACACGTACGCTCACCCTAAACCGTTATCATACACTAACCTGTCCCCTAAACTGTCCCCGTCCCCTAACCCTAACCCTAACCCTAACCCTAACCCTAAACCTTACCCGAAGCCTTACCCTAACCCGTCCCCTAATCCTAACCCGTACGCTAACACTAACCCGTACCCTAACACGTACGCTCACCCTAAACCGTTGTCGTACCCTAACATGTCCCCTAAACCGTCCCCGTCCCCTAACCCTAAACCTAACCCTAAACCTTAACCGAAGCCTTACCCTAACCCGTCCCCAAATCCTAAACCGTACGCTAACACTAACCCATAGCCTAACACGTATGCTCACCATAAACCGTTGTCGTACCCTAACCTGTCCCCTAAACCGTCCCCATCCCCTAACCCTAACCGTAACCCTAACCCTAACCCTTACCCGAAGCCTTACCCTAACCCGTCCCCTAATCCTGACCCGTATGCTTACACTAACCTGGTACCCTAACACGTACGCTCACCCTAAACAGTTGTCGTACACTAACCTGTCCCTTAAACCGTCCCCGTCGCCTAACCCTAACCCTAACCCTAACCCTAACCCTAACCCTAACACTTACCCGAAGCCTTACACTAACCCGTCCCCTAATCCAAACCCCTATGCTAACTCTAACCCGTACCCTAACACGTACGCTCACACTAAACCGTTGTCGTACACTAACCTGTCCCCTAAACCGTTCGCATACCCTAACCCTAACCCTAACCCTAACCTTAAACCTAACCCTTATCCGAAGCCTTACCCTAACCCGTCCCCTAATCCTAACTCGTACACTAACACTAACCCGTACCCTAACACGTACGCTCACCCTAAACCGTTGTCGTACTCTAAACTGTCCCCTAAAGCGTCCTCGTCCCCTAACCCTAACACTAACCCTAACCCTAACCCTAGCACGTACGCTCACCCTAAACCGTTGTCGTACCCTAACCTGTCCCCTAAACCGTCCCCGTCCCCTAACCCTAACCCTAACCCTAACCCTAACCCTTACCCGAAGCCTTACCCTAACCCGTCCAGTAATCCTAAACCGTACGCTAACACTAACCCATACCCTAACACGTACGCTTACCCTAAACCATTGTCATACACTGACCTGTCCCCTAAACCGTCCCCGTCCCCGTTCCATAACCCTAACCCTAACCCTAACCCTAACCCTTATCCGAAGCCTTACCCTAACCCGTCCCCTAATCCTAACCCGTACTCTAACACTAACCCGTACCCTAACACGTACGCTCACCCTAAACAGTTGTCGTACCCTAACCTGTCCCCTATACCGTCCCCATGCCCTAACCCTAACCCTAACCCTAATCCTTACCCGAAGCCTTACCCTAACCCATCCCCTAATCCTAACCCGTACGCTAACACTAACCCATAGCCTAACACGTACGCTCACCATAAACCGTTGTCGTACCATAACCTGTACCCTAAACCGTCCCCGTAACCTAACCTTAACCCTAACCCTAACCCTAACCCTAACCCTTACCCAAAGCCTTACACTAACACGTCCTCTAATCCTAACCCGTACGCTAACACTAACCCGTAACCTAACACGTACGCTCACCCGAAACCGTTGTCGTACCATAACCTGTCCCCTAAACCGTCCCCGTCCCCTAACCCTAACCCTAACCCTAACCCTAACCCTTACCCGAAGCCTTACACTAACCCGTCCCCTAATCCTAACCCGTACGCTAACACTAACCCGTACCCTAACACGTAGGCTCACCCTAAACCGTTGTCGTACACTAAAATGTCCCCTAAACTGTCACTGTCCCCTAAACCTAACCCTAACCCTAACCATAACCCTAACCCGAACCCTTACCAGAAGCCTTACACTAACCCGTCCCCTAATCCTAACCCGTATGCTAACCCTAACACGTACCCTAACACGTACGCTCACCGTAAACCGTTGTCGTACCCTAACCTGTCCCCTAAACCGTCCCCGTTCCCTAACCCTAACCCTAACCCTAACCCTAACCCTAATCCTTACCCGAAGCCTTACCCTAACCCGTCCCCTAATCCTAACCCGTACGCTAACACTAACACGTACCCTAACACGTACGCTCACCCTAAACCGTTATCGTACCCTAACCTGTCCCCTAAACCGTCACCGTCCCCTAAACCTAACCCTAACCCTAACCCTAACCCTAACCCGAACCCTTACCCGAAGCCTTACCCTAAACCGTCCCCTAATCCTAACCCGTACCCTAACACTAACCCGTACCCTAACACGTACGCTCACCCTAAACCGTTGTCGTACACTAACCTGTCCCCAAAACCGTCCCCGTCCCCTAACCCTAACCCTAAACCTAACCCTAACACTAACCCTTACCCGAAGCCTTACCGTAAACCGTCCCCTAATCCTAACCCGTACGCTAACACTAACCCGTACCCTAACACCTATGCTCACCATAAACCGTTGTCGTACCCTAGCCTGTCCCCTAAACCGTCCCCGTCCCCTAACCCTAACCCTAACCCTAAAACTAAACCTAACCCTTACCCGAAGCCTTACCCTAACAAGTCCCCTAATCCTAACCCGTACGCTAACACTAAACCGTACCCTAACATATACGCACACCCTAAACCGTTGTCATACCCTAACCTGTCCCCTAAACCATCCCCGTCCCCTAACCCTAAACCTAAACCTAACCCTAACCCTTACCCGAAGCCTTACCCTAACCCGTCCTCTAATCCTAACCCGTACGCTAACACTAACCCGTACCCTAACACGTACGCTCACCCTAAACCGTGTCGTACCCTAACCTGTCCCCTAAACCCTCCCCGTCCCCTAAACCTAACCCTAAACCTAACCCTAACCCTTACCCGAAGCCTTACCCTAACCCTTCACCTAATCCTAACCGGTACTCTAACACTAACCCGTACCCTAACACGTACGCTCACCCTAAACCGTTGTCGTACCCTAACCTGTCCCCTAAACCGTCCCCGTCCCCTAACCCTAACCCTAACCCTAACCCTAACCCTTACCCGAAGCCTTACACTAACCCGTACGCTAACACTAACCCGTACCCTAAAACGTAGGCTCACCCTAAACCGTTGTCGTACACTAACCTGTCCCCTAAACCGTCACCGTCCCCTAAACCTAAGCCTAACCCTAACCCTAACCCTAACCCGAACCCTTACCAGAAGCCTTACCCTAACCTGTCCCCTAATCCTAACCCGTATGCTAACTCTAACACGTACCCTAACACGTACGCTCACCCTAAACCGTTGTCGTACCCTAACCTGTCCCCTAAACCGTCCCCGTTCCCTAACCCTAACCCTAACCCTAACCCTAACCCTAACCCTAACCCTAATCCTTACAAGAAGCCCTACCCTAACCCGTCCCCTAATCCTAACCCGTACGCTAACACTAACCCATACCCTAACACGTACGCTCACCCTAAACCGTTGTCGTACGCTAACCTGTCCCCTAAACCGTCACCGTCCCCTAAACCTAACCCTAAACCTAAACCTAACCGTAACCCGAACCCTTACCCGATGCCTTACCCTAAACCGTCCCCTAATCCTAACCCGTATGCTAACTCTAACCCATACCCTAACACGTACGCTCACCCTAAACCGTTGTCGTACACTAACCTGTCCCCTAAACCGTCCCCATTCCCTAACCCTAACCCTAACCCTAAACCTTACCCTAACCCTTACCCGAAGCCTTACCCTAACCCGTCCCCTAATCCTAACCCGTACGCTAACACTAACCCGTACCCTAACAAATACGCTCACCCTAAACAGTTGTCATACACTAACCTGTCCCCTAAACAGTCCCCGTCCCCGAACCCTAACCCTAACCCTAACCCTTACCCGAAGCCTTACCCTAACCCGTCCCCTAATCCTAACCCGTACGCTTACACTAACCTGTACCCTAACACGTACGCTCACCCTAAACCGTTGTCGTACACTATCCTGTCCCTTAAACCGTGCCCGTCGCCTAACCCTAACCCTAACCCTAACCCTAATCCTAACACTTACCCGAAGCCTTACACTAACCCGTCCCCTAATCCTAACCTGTATGCTAACTCTAACCCGTACCCTAACACGTACGTTCACCCTAAACCATTGTCGTACCCTAACCTGTCTCCTAAACCGTTCCCGTTCCCTAACCCTAACCCTAACCTTAACCCTAACCCTTATCCGAAGCCTTACCCTAACCCGTCCCCTAATCCTAACACTTACGCTAACACTAACCCGTACCCTAACACGTACGCTCACCCTAAACCGTTGTCATACACTGACCTGTCCCCTAAACCGTCCCCGTCCCCGTCCCCTAACCCTAACCCTAACCTTAACCCTAACTCTTACCCGAAGCCTTACCCTAACCCGTCCCTTAATCCTAAACCGTACGCTAACACTAAACCGTACCCTAACACGTACGCTCACCCTAAACCGTTGTCGTAACCTAACCTGTCCCCTAAACCGTCCCCGTCCCCTAAACCTAACACTAACCCTAACCCTAACCCTTACCCGAAGCCTTACCCTAACCCATCCCCTAATCCTAACCCGTACGCTAACACTAACCCGTAACCTAACACGTACGCTCACCCTAAACCGTTGTCGTACCCTAACCTGTCCCCTAAACCGTCCCCGTCCCCAACCCTAACCCTAACACTAACCCTAACACTTACCCGAAGCCTTACACTAACCCGTCCCCTATTCCTAACCCGTAGGCTAACACTAACCCGTTCCCTAACACGTATGCTCACCCTAAACCGTTGTCGTACCCTAACCTTTCCCCTAAACCGTCCCCGTCCCCGTCCCCTAACCCTAACCCTAACCCTATCCCTAAACCTTACCCGAAGCCTTACCCTTACCCGTCCTCTAATCCTAACCCGTACGCTAACACTAACACGTACACTAACACGTCAGCTCACCCTAAATCTTTGTCGTACCATAACCTGTCCCCTAAACCGTCCACATCCCCTAACCCTAACCCTAACCCTAACACTAACGCTAACCCTTACCCGAAGCCTTACACTAACCCGTCCCATAAGCCTAACCCGTACGCTAACACTAACCCATGCCCTAACACGTACGCTCACCTTAAACCGTTGTCGTACACTAACCTGTCCCCAAAACCATCCCCGTCACCTAACCCTAACCCTAACCCTAACCCTTACCCGAAGCCTTACTCTAACCCGTACCCTAATCCTAAACCATACGATAACACTAACCCGTACCCTAACACGTACGCTCACCCTAAACCGTTGTCGTACTCTAACCTGTCCCCTAAACCGTCCCCGTCCCCTAACCCTAACCCTAACCCTAACCCTAACCCTTACACGAAGCCTTACCCTAACCCGCCCCTAATCCTAACCCGTACGCTAACACTAACCCGTACCGTAACACGTACGCTCACCCTAAACAGTTGTCGTACCCTAACCTGTCCCCTAAACCGTCCCCGTCCCCTAACCCTAACCCTAACCCTAACCCTAAACCTTAACCGAAGCCTTAACCTAACCCGTCCCCTGATCCTAACCCATACGATAACACTAACACGTACCCTAACACGTACGCTCACCCTAAACCGTTGTCGTACCCTAACCTGTTCCCTAAACCCTCCCCGTCCCCTAACCCTAACCCTAACCGTAACCCTAACCCTAACCCTAAACCTTACCCGAAGCCTTACCCTAACCCGTCACCTAATCCTAACCCGTACGCTAACACTAACCCGTACCCTAACACGTACGCTCACCCTAAACTGTTGTCGTACACTAACCTGTCCCCTAAACCGTCCCCGTCCCCGTCCCCTAACCCTAACCCTAACCCTAACCCTAACCCTTACCCGAAGCCTTACTCTAACCCGTCCCCTAATCCTAACCCTTAGGCTAACACTAAGCCGTTCCCTAACACATATGCTCACCCTAAACCGTTGTCGTACCCTAACCTGTCCCCTAAACCGTCCCCGTCCCCGTCCCCTAACCCTAACCCTAACCCTAACCCTAACACTTACCCGAAGCCTTACACTAACCCGTCCTCTAATCCTAACCCGTACGCTAACACTAACCCGTACCCTAACACGTACGCTCACCATAAACAGTTGTCGTACCCTAACCTGTCCCCTAAACCGACCCCGTCCCCTAACCCTAACCCTAAACCTAACCCTAGCCCTTACCCGAAACATTACCATAACCCGTCCCCTAATCCTAACCCGTATGCTAACACTAACACGTACCCTAACACGTACGCTCAACCTAAAACGTTGTCGTACCATAACCTGTCCCCTAAACCGTCCACGTCCCCTAACCCTAACCCTAACCCTAACACTAACGCTAACCCTTACCCGAAGCCTTACCCTAACCCGTCCCATAAGCCTAACCCGTACGCTATCACTAACCCATGCCCTAACACGTACGCTCACCTTAAACCGTTGTCGTACACTAACCTGTCCCCAAAACCGTCCCCGTCACCTAACCCTAACCCTAACCCTAACCCTAACCCTAACCCTTACCCGAAGCCTTACTCTAACCCGACTCCTAATCCTAAAACATACGATAACACTAACCCATACCCTAACACGTACGCTCACCCTAAACCGTTGTCGTACACTAACCTGTCCCCTAAACAGTCCCCGTCCCCTAACCCTAACCCTAACCCTTACCCGAAGCCTTACCCTAACCCGTCCCCTAATCCTAACCCGTAGGCTAACACTAACCTGTACCCTAACACGTACGCTCACCCTAAACCGTTGTCGTACCCTAACCTGTCCCCTAAACCGTCCCCGTCCCCTAACCCTAACCCTAACCCTAACCGTAACCCTTACCCGAAGCCTTACCCTAACCCGTCCCCTAATCCTAACCCGTACGCTAACACTAACCCGTATACTAACACGTACGCTCACCCTAAACCGTTGTCGTACCCTAACCTGTCCCCTAAACCGTCCCCGTCCCCGTCCCCGTCCCCTAACCCTAACCCTAACCCTAACCCTTACCCGAAGCCTTAAACTAACCCGTACGCTAACACTAACCCGTACCCTAACACGTAGGCTCACCCTAAACCGTTGTCGTACACTAACCTGTCCCCTAAACCGTCACCGTCCCCTACACCTAACCCTAACCCTAACCCTAACCCTAACCCGAACCCTAACCCTTACCTGAAGCCTTACACTAACCCATCCCCTAATCCTAACCCGTACGCTAACACTAACCCATACCCTAACACGTACGCTCAACCTAAACCGTTGTCGTACCCTAACCTGTCCCCGAAACCGTCCCCGTCCCCTAACCCTAACCCTAACCCTAACCCTAACCCTTACCCGAAGCCTTACACTAACCCGTCCCCTAATCCTAAACCGTACACTAACACTAACCCGTAGCCTAACACGTACGCTCACCATAAACCGTTGTCGTACGCTAACCTGTCCCCTAAACCGTCCCCGTCCCCTAAACCTAACCCTAACCCTAACCCTAACCCTTACCCGAAGCCTTACCCTAACCCGTCCCCTAATCCTAACCCGTACGCTAAAACTAAACCGTACCCAAACACATACACACTCCCTAAACCGTTGTTGTACACTAACCTGTCCCCTAAAACGTCCCCGTCTCCTAACCCTAACCCTAACCCTAACCCTAACCCTTACCCGAAGCCTTACCCTAACACGTACTCTAATCCTAACCCGTACGCTAACACTATCCCGTACCCAACACGTACGCTCACCCTAAACCGTTGTCGTACCCTAACCTGTCCCCTAAACCGTCCCCGTCCCATAACCCTAACCCTAACCCTAACCCTAACCCTAACCCGAAGCCTTACCCTAACCCGTCCCCTAATCCTAACCCGTACGCTAACACTAACCCGTACCCTAACACGTACGCTCACCCTAAACCATTGTCGTACCCTAACCTGTCCCCTAAACTGTCACCGTCCCCTCACCCTAACCCTAAACCTAACCCTAACCCTAACCCGAACCCTTACCCGAAGCCTTACCCTAACCCTACCCCTAATCCTAACCCGTACTCTAAAACTAACCCATACCCCAACACGTACGCTCACCCTAAACCTTTGTCGTACCCTAACCTGTCCCTTAAACCGTCCCCGTCGCCTAACCCTAACCCTAACCCTTACCCTAACCCTAACACTTACACGAAGCCTTACCCTAACCCGTCCCCTAATCCTAACCCGTATGCTAACTCTAACCCGTACCCTAACACGTACGCTCACCCTAAACCGTTGTCGTACCCTTACCTGTCCCCTAAACCGTCCCCGTTCCCTAACCCTAACCCTAACCCTAACCTTAACCCTAACCCTTATCCGAAGCCTTACCCTAACCCGTCCCCTATTCCTAACTCGTACGCTAACACTAATCCGTACCCTAACACGTACGCTCACCCTAAACTGTTGTCGTACTCTAACCTGTCCCCTAAACCGTCCCCGTCCCCTAACCCTAACCCTAACCCTAACCCTTACCCGAAGCCTTACCCTAACCCGTCCCCTAATCCTAAACCTTACAATAACACTAACCCGTACCCTAACACGTACGCTCACCCTAAACCGTTGTCGTACCCTAATCTGTCCCCTAAACCGTCCCCGTCCCCTAACCCTAACCCTAACCCTAACCCTAACCCTTACCCGAAGCCTTACCCTAACCCGTCCCCTAATCCTAACCCGTACGCTAACACTAAACCGTACCCTAACACGTACGCTCACCCTAAACCGTTGTGGTACACTAACCGGTTCCCTAAACTGTCCCCGTCCCCGTCCCCGTCCCCGTCCCCTAACCCTAACCCTAACCCTTACCTGAAGCCTTACCCTAACCCGTCCCCTAATCCTAACCCGTACGCTAACACTAACCCGTACCCTAACACGTACGCTCACCCTAAACAGTTGTTGTACCCTAAACTGTCCCCGAAACCGTCCCCGTCCCCTAACCCTAACCCTAACCCTAACCCTTACCCGAAGCCTTACCCTAACCCGTCCCCTAATCCTAACCCGTACGCTAACACTAACCCGTACCCTAACAAATACGCTCACCCTTATCAGTTGTCATACACTAACCTGTCCCCTAAACAGTCCCCGTCCCCGAACCCTAACCCTAAACCTAACCCTTACCCGAAGCCTTACCCTAACCCGTCCCCTAATCCTAACCCGTAGGCTAACAATAACCTGTACCCTAACACGTACGCTCACCCTAAACCGTTGTTGTACCCTAACCCGTCCCGTAGTCCTAACCCGTATGCTAACACTAACCCGTACCCTAACACGTACGCTCATCCTAAATCTTTGTCGTACCCTAACCTGTCCCCTAAACCGTCCCCGTCCCCTAACCCTAACCCTAACCCTAACCCTAAACCTTACCCAAAGCCTTAGCCAAACCCGTCCCCTAATCCTAACCCATACGCTAACACTAACCAGTACCCTAACATGTACGCTCACCCTAAACCGTTATCGTACACTAACATGTCCCCTAAACCGTCCCCATCACCGTCCCCTAACCCTAACCCTAAACCTAACCCTTACCCGAAGCCTTACCCTAACACATCCCTTAATCCTAACCCGTATGCTAACACTAAACCGTACCCTAACACGTACGCTCACCCTAAACCGTTGTCGTACCCTAACCTGTCCCCTAAACCGTCCCCGTCCCCGTCCCCGTCCCCTAACCCTAACCCTAACCCTAACCCTTACCCGAAGCCTTACACTAACCCGTACGCTAACACTAACCCGTACCCTAACACGTAGGCTCACCCTAAACCGTTGTCGTACACTAACCTGTCCCCTAAACCGTCACCGTCCCCTACACCTAACCCTAACCCTAACCCTAACCCTAACCCGAACCCTAACCCTTACCTGAAGCCTTACACTAACCCATCCCCTAATCCTAACCCGTACGCTAACACTAACCCATACCCTAACACGTACACTCAACCTAAACCGTTGTCGTACCCTAACCTGTCCCCTAAACCGTCCCCGTCCCCTAACCCTAACCCTAACCCTAACCCTAACCCTTACCCGAAGCCTTACACTAACCCGTCCCCTAATCCTAAACCGTACACTAACACTAACCCGTAGCCTAACACGTACGCTCACCATAAACCGTTGTCGTACGCTAACCTGTCCCCTAAACCGTCCCCGTCCCCTAAACCTAACCCTAACCCTAACCCTAACCCTTACCCGAAGCCTTACCCTAACCCGTCCCCTAATCCTAACCCGTACGCTAAAACTAAACCATACCCAAACACATACACACTCCCTAAACCTTTGTTGTACACTAACCTGTCCCCTAAAACGTCCCCGTCTCCTAACCCTAACCCTAACCCTAACCCTAACCCTTACCCGAAGCCTTACCCTAACACGTACTCTAATCCTAACCCGTACGCTAACACTATCCCGTACCCTAGCACGTACGCTCACCCTAAACCGTTGTCGTACCCTAACCTGTCCCCTAAACCGTCCCCATCCCATAACCCTAACCCTAACCCTAACCCTAACCCTAACCCGAAGCCTTACCCTAACCCGTCCCCTAATCCTAACCCGTACGCTAACACTAACCCGTACCCTAACACGTACACTCACCCTAAACCATTGTCGTACCCTAACCTGTCCCCTAAACTGTCACCGTCCCCTCACCCTAACCCTAATCCTAACCCTAACCCGAACCCTTACCCGAAGCCTTACCCTAACCCGTCCCCTAATCCTAACCCTTACAATAACACTAACCCGTACCCTAACACGTACGCTCACCCTAAACCGTTGTCGTACCCTAATCTGTCCCCTATACCGTCCCCGTCCCCTAACCCTAACCCTAACCCTAACCCTAACCCTTACCCGAAGCCTTACCCTAACCCGTCCCCTAATCCTAACCCGTACGCTAACACTAAACCGTACCCTAACACGTACGCTCACCCTAAACCGTTGTGGTACACTAACCGGTTCCCTAAATTGTCCCCGTCCCCGTCCCCGTCCCCGTCCCCTAACCCTAACCCTAACCCTTACCTGAAGCCTTACCCTAACCCGTCCCCTAATCCTAACCCGTACGCTAACACTAACCCGTACCCTAACACGTACGCTCACCCTAAACAGTTGTTGTACCCTAAACTGTCCCCGAAACCGTCCCCGTCCCCTAACCCTAACCCTAACCCTAACCCTTACCCGAAGCCTTACCCTAACCCGTCCCCTAATCCTAACCCGTACGCTAACACTAACCCGTACCCTAACAAATACGCTCACCCTTATCAGTTGTCATACACTAACCTGTCCCCTAAACAGTCCCCGTCCCCGAACCCTAACCCTAAACCTAACCCTTACCCGAAGCCTTACCCTAACCCGTCCCCTAATCCTAACCCGTAGGCTAACAATAACCTGTACCCTAACACGTACGCTCACCCTAAACCGTTGTTGTACCCTAACCCGTCCCGTAGTCCTAACCCGTATGCTAACACTAACCCGTACCCTAACACGTACGCTCATCCTAAATCTTTGTCGTACCCTAACCTGTCCCCTAAACCGTCCCCGTCCCCTAACCCTAACCCTAACCCTAACCCTAAACCTTACCCAAAGCCTTAGCCAAACCCGTCCCCTAATCCTAACCCATACGCTAACACTAACCAGTACCCTAACATGTACGCTCACCCTAAACCGTTATCGTACACTAACATGTCCCCTAAACCGTCCCCATCACCGTCCCCTAACCCTAACCCTAAACCTAACCCTTACCCGAAGCCTTACCCTAACCCATCCCTTAATCCTAACCCGTATGCTAACACTAAACCGTACCCTAACACGTACGCTCACCCTAAACCGTTGTCGTACCCTAACCTGTCCCCTAAACCGTCCCCGTCCCCGTCCCCGTCCCCTAACCCTAACCCTAACCCTAACCCTTACCCGAAGCCTTACACTAACCCGTACGCTAACACTAACCCGTACCCTAACACGTAGGCTCACCCTAAACCGTTGTCGTACACTAACCTGTCCCCTAAACCGTCACCGTCCCCTACACCTAACCCTAACCCTAACCCTAACCCTAACCCGAACCCTAACCCTTACCTGAAGCCTTACACTAACCCATCCCCTAATCCTAACCCGTACGCTAACACTAACCCATACCCTAACACGTACACTCAACCTAAACCGTTGTCGTACCCTAACCTGTCCCCTAAACCGTCCCCGTCCCCTAACCCTAACCCTAACCCTAACCCTAACCCTTACCCGAAGCCTTACACTAACCCGTCCCCTAATCCTAAACCGTACACTAACACTAACCCGTAGCCTAACACGTACGCTCACCATAAACCGTTGTCGTACGCTAACCTGTCCCCTAAACCGTCCCCGTCCCCTAAACCTAACCCTAACCCTAACCCTAACCCTTACCCGAAGCCTTACCCTAACCCGTCCCCTAATCCTAACCCGTACGCTAAAACTAAACCATACCCAAACACATACACACTCCCTAAACCGTTGTTGTACACTAACCTGTCCCCTAAAACGTCCCCGTCTCCTAACCCTAACCCTAACCCTAACCCTAACCCTTACCCGAAGCCTTACCCTAACACGTACTCTAATCCTAACCCGTACGCTAACACTATCCCGTACCCTAGCACGTACGCTCACCCTAAACCGTTGTCGTACCCTAACCTGTCCCCTAAACCGTCCCCATCCCATAACCCTAACCCTAACCCTAACCCTAACCCTAACCCGAAGCCTTACCCTAACCCGTCCCCTAATCCTAACCCGTACGCTAACACTAACCCGTACCCTAACACGTACACTCACCCTAAACCATTGTCGTACCCTAACCTGTCCCCTAAACTGTCACCGTCCCCTCACCCTAACCCTAATCCTAACCCTAACCCGAACCCTTACCCGAAGCCTTACCCTAACCCGTCCCCTAATCCTAACCCTTACAATAACACTAACCCGTACCCTAACACGTACGCTCACCCTAAACCGTTGTCGTACCCTAATCTGTCCCCTATACCGTCCCCGTCCCCTAACCCTAACCCTAACCCTAACCCTAACCCTGACCCGAAGCCTTACCCTAACCCGTCCCCTAATCCTAACCCGTACGCTAACACTAAACCGTACCCTAACACGTACGCTCACCCTAAACCGTTGTCGTACACTAACCGGTTCCCTAAACTGTCCCCGTCCCCGTCCCCGTCCCCTAACCCTAACCCGAACACTTACCTGAAGCCTTACCCTAACCCGTCCCCTAATCCTAACCCGTACGCTAACACTAACCCGTACCCTAACACGTACGCTCACCCTAAACAGTTGTTGTACCCTAAACTGTCCCCTAAACCGTCCCCGTCCCCTAACCCTAACCCTAACCCTAACCCTTACCCGAAGCCTTACCCTAACCCGTCCCCTAATCCTAAACCGTACACTAACACTAACCCGTAGCCTAACACGTACGCTCACCATAAACCGTTGTCGTATGCTAACCTGTCCCCTAAACCGTCCCCATCCCCTAAACCTAACCCTAACCCTAACCCTAACCCTTACCCGAAGCCTTACTCTAACCCGTCCCCTAATCCTAACCCTTACGCTAACACTAAACCGTACCCTAACACATACACACACCATAAACCGTTGTCGTACCCTAGCCTGTCCCCTAAACCGTCCCCGTCTCCTAACCCTAACCCTAACCCTAACCCTAACCCTTACCCGAAGCCTTACCCTAACACGTCCTCTAATCCTAACCCGTACGATAACACTAACCCGTACACTAACATGTACGCTCACCCTAAACCGTTGTCGTACCCTAACCTGTTCCCTAAACCCTCCCCGTCCCCTAACCCTAACCCTAACCCTAACCATAAACCTTACCCGAAGCCTTACCCTAACCCGTCACCTAATCCTAACCCGTACGCTAACACTAACCCGTACCCTAACACGTACGCTCACCCTAAACTGTTGTCGTACACTAAACTGTCCCCTAAACCGTCCCCGTCCCTGTCCCCTAACCCTAACCCTAACCCTAAACCTAACCCTTACCCGAAGCCTTACCCTAACCCGTCCCCTAATCCTAACAAGTAGGCTAACACTAACCCGTTCCCTAACACGTATGCTCACCCTAAACGGTTGTCGTACCCTAACCTGTCCCCTAAACCGTCCCCGTCCCCATCCCCTAACCCTAACCCTAACCCTAACCCTAACCCTTACCCGAAGCCTTACCCTAACCCGTCCTCTAATCCTAACCCGTACGCTAACACTAACCCGTACCCTAACACGCACGCTCAACCTAAACAGTTGTCGTACCCTAACCTGTCCCCTAAACCGTCCCCGTCCCCTAACCCTAACCCTAAACATAACCCTAACCCTTACCCGAAGCCTTACCCTAACCCGTCCCCTAATCCTAACCCGTACGCTAACACTAATCTGTACCCTAACACGTACGCTCACCCTAAACCGTTGTCGTACCCTAACCTGTCCCTTAAAGAGTCCCCGTCGCCTAACCCTAACCCTAACCCTAACCCTAACCCTAACACTTACCCAAAGCCTTACCCTAACCCGTCCCCTAAACCTAACCCATATGCTAACTCTAACCCTTACCCTAACACGTACGCTCACCCTAAACCGTTGTCGTACCCTAACCTGTCCCCTAAACCGAGCCCGTTCCCTAACCCTAACCCTAACCCTAACCTTAACAAGAACCCTTATCCGAAGCCTTACCCTAACCCATCCCCTAATCCTAACTCGTACGCAAACACTAACCTGTACCCTAACACGTACGCTCACCCTAAACCGTTGTCGTACTCTAACCTGTCCCCTAAACCGTCCCCGTCCCCTAAACCTAACCCTAACCCTAACCCTAACCCTAACACGTACGCTCACCATAAACCGTTGTCGTACGATAACCTGTCCCCTAAACCGTCCCCGTACCCTAACCCTAACCCTAACCCTAACCCTAACCCTTACCCGAAGCCTTACCCTAACACGTCCTCTAATCCTAACCCGTACGCTAACACTAACCCGTAACCTAACGCGTACGCTCACCCTAAACCGTTGTCGTACCCTAACCTGTCCCCTAAACCGTCCCTGTCCCCTAACCCTAACCCTAACCCTAACCCTTACCCGAAGCCTTACACTAACCCGTCCCCTAATCCTAACCCGTACGCTAACACTAACCCGTACCCTAACACGTAGGCTCACCCTAAACCGTTGTCTACACTAACCTGTCCCCTAAACCGTCACCATCCCCTAAACCTAACCCTAACCCTAACCCTAACGCTAACCCGAACCCTTACCAGAAGCCTTACCCTAACCCGTCCCTTAATCCTAACCCGTATGCTAACTGTAAACCGTACCCTAACACATACGCTCACCCTAAAACGTTGTCGTACACTAACCTGTCCCCTAAACCGTCCCCGTTCCCTAACCCTAACCCTAACCCTAACCCTTACCCTAACCCTTACCCGAAGCCTTAAACTAACCCGTCCCCTAATCCTAACCCGTACGCTAACACTAACCCGTACCCTAACACGTACGCTCACCCTAATCCGTTGTCGTACCCTAACCTATCCCCTAAACCGTCCCCGTCCCCTAACCCTAACCCTAACCCTAACCCTAACCCTTACCCGAAGCCTTACCCTAACCCGTTCCCTAATCCTAACCCATACGATAACACTATCCTGTACCCTAACACGTACGCTCACCCTAAACCGTTGTCGTACACTAATCTGTCCCCTAAACCGTCCCCGTCCCCTAACCCTAACCCTAAACCTAACCCTAATCCTAACACTTACCCGAAGCCTTACTGTAAACCGTCCCCTAATCCTAACCCGTACGATAACACTAACCCGTACCCTAAGACGTACGCTCACCCTAAACCGTTGTTGTACACTAACGTGTCCCCTAAACTGTCCCCGTCCCCGTCCCCGTCCCCGTCCCCTAACCCTAACCCTAACCCTTATCCGAAGCCTTACCCTTACCCGTCCCCTAATCCTAAACAGTACGCTAACACTAACCCATAGCCTAACACGTATGCTCACCATAAACCGTTGTCGTACCCTAACCTGTCCCCTAAACCGTCCCCATCCCCGAACCCTAACCCTAACGCTAACCCTAACCCTTACCCGAAGCCTTACCCTAAACCGTCCCCTAATCCTAACCCGTACGCTTACACTAACCTGTACCCTAACACGTACCCTCACCCTAAACCGTTGTCGTACACTAACCTGTCCCTTAAACCGTCCCCGTCGCCTAACCCTAACCCTAACCCTAACCCTAACCCTAACACTTACCCGAAGCCTTACCCTAACCCGTCCCCTAATCCTAACCCGTATGCTAACTCTAACCCGTACCCTAACACGTACGCTCACCCTAAACCGTTGTCGTTCCCTAACCTGTCCCCTAAACCGTTCCCATTCCCTAACCCTAACCCTAACCTTAACCCTAACCCTTATCCGAAGCCTTACCCTAACCCGTCCCCTAATCCTAACTCGTACGCTAACACTAACCCGTACCCTAACACGTATGCTCACCCTAAACCGTTGTCGTACTCTAACCTGTCCCCTAAACCGTCCCCGTCCCCTAACCCTAACCCTAACCCTAACCCTAACCCTTACCCGAAGCCTTACCCTAACCCATCCCCTAATCCTAACCCTTACGCTAACACTAACCCGTAGCCTAACACGTACGCTCACCATAAACCGTTTTCGTACCATAACCTGTACCCTAAACCGTCCCCGTACACTAACCCTAACCCTAACCCTAACCCTAACCCTAACCCTTACCCGAAGCCTTACCCTAACACGTCCTCTAATCCTAACCCGTACGATAACACTAACCCATAACCTAACACGTACGCTCACCCTAAACCGTTGTCGTACACTAACCTGTCCCCTAAACCGTCCCCGTTCCCTAACCCTAACCCTAACCCTAACCTTAACACTAACCCTTATCCGAAGCCTTACCCTTACCCGTCCCCTAATCCTAACTCGTACGCTAACACTAACCCGTACCCTAACACGTACGCTCACCGTAAACGGTTGTCGTACTCTAACCTGTCGCCTAAACCGTCCCCGTACCCTAACCCTAACCCTAACCCTAACCCTAACACGTACGCTCACCCTAAACCGTTGTCGTACCCTAACCTGTCCCCTAAACCGTCCCCGTCCCCTAACCCTAACCCTAACCCTAAACCTAACCCTTACCCGAAGCCTTACCCTAACCCGTCCCCTAATCCTAAACCGTACGCTAACACTAACCCGTACCCTAACATTTACGCTCACCCTAAACCGTTGTCGTACCCTAACCTGTCCCCTAAACCGTCCCTGTCCCCTAACCCTAACCCTAACCCTAACCCTAACCTTTACCCGAAGCCTTACCCTAACCCGTCCCCTAATCCTAAACCGTACGCTAACACTAACCCGTAGCCTAACACGTACGCTCACCATAAACCGTTGTCGTACCATAACCTGTCCCCTAAACCGTCCCCGTACCCTAACCCTAACCCTAACCCTAACCCTAACCCTTACCCGAAGCCTTACCCTAACCCGTCCCCTAATCCTAACCCGTACGCTAACACTAAACCGTACACTAACACATACGCACACCCTAAACCGTTGTCATACACTAACCTGTCCCCTAAACCGTCCCCGTTTCCTAACCCTAACCCTAACCCTAACCCTAACCCTAACCCTTACCCGAAGCCTTACCCTAACACGTCCTCTAATCCTAACCCATACGCTAACACTAACCCGTAACCTAACACGTACGCTCACCCTAAACCGTTGTCGTACCCTAACCTGTCCCCTAAACCGTCCCCGTCCCCTAACCCTATCCCTAACCCTAACCCTAACCCTTACCCGAAGCCTTACACTAACCCGTCCCCTAATCCTAACCCGTACACTAACACTAACCCGTACCCTAACACGTAGGCTCACCCTAAACCATTGTCGTACACTAACCTGTCCCCTAAACCGTCACCGTCCCCTAAACCTAACCGTAATCCTAAACCTAACCCTAACCCGAACCCTTACCAGAAGCCTTACCCTAACCCGTCCCTTAATCCTAACCCGTATGCTAACTCTAACCCATACCCTAACACATACGCTCACCCTAAAACGTTGTCGTACACTAACCTGTCCCCTAAACCGTCCCCGTTCCCTAACCCTAACCCTAACCCTAACCCTAACCCTAACCCAAAGCCTTACCCTAACCCGTCCCCTAATCCTAACCCGTACGCTAACACTAACCCGTACCCTAACACGTACGCTCACCCTAAACCGTTGTCGTACCCTAACCTGTCCCCTAAACCGTCACCGTCCCCTAAACCTAACCCTAACCCTAAACCTAACCCTAACCCGAACCTTTACCCGAAGCCTTACCCTAAACCGTCCCCTAATACTAACCCGTATGCTAACTCTAACCTGTACCCTAACACGTACGCTCACCCTAAACCGTTGTCATACACTAACCTGTCCCCTAAACCGTCCCCATTCCCTAACCCTAACCCTAACCCTAACCCTTACCCTAACCCTTACCCGAAGCCTTACCCTAACACGTCCCCTAATCCTAACCCGTACGCTAACACTAACCCGTACCCTAACACGTACGCTCACCCTAATCCGTTGTCGTACCCTAACCTATCCCCTAAACCGTCCCAGTCCCCTAACCCTAACACTAACCCTAAAACTAAACCTTACCCGAAGCCTTACCCTAACCCGTCCCCTAATCCTAACCCATACGATAACACTAACCTGTACCCTAACACGTACGCTCACCCTAAACCGTTATCATACACTAACCTGTCCCCTAAACTGTCTCCGTCCCCTAACCCTAACCCTAACCCTAACCCTAACCCTAAACCTTACCCGAAGCCTTACCCTAACCCGTCCCCTAATCCTAACCCGTACGCTAACACTAACCCGTACCCTAACACGTACGCTCACCCTAAACAGTTGTCGTACCCTAACATGTCCCCTAAACCGACCCCGTCCCCTAACCCTAAACCTAACCCTAAACCTTACCCGAAGCCTTACCCTAACCCGTCCCCAAATCCTAAACCGTACGCTAACACTAACCCATAGGCCTAACACGTATGCTCACCATAAACCGTTGTCGTACCCTAACCTGTCCCCTAAACCGTCCCCATCCCCTAACCCTAACCCTAACCCTAACCCTAACCCTTACCCGAAGCCTTACCCTAACCCGTCCCCTAATCCTGACCCGTATGCTTACACTAACCTGGTACCCTAACACGTACGCTCACCCTAAACAGTTGTCGTACACTAACCTGTCCCTTAAACCGTCCCCGTCGCCTAACCCTAACCCTAACCCTAACCCTAACACTTACCCGAAGCCTTACCCTAACCCGTCCCCTAATCCTAACCCCTATGCTAACTCTAACCCGTACCCTAACACGTACGCTCACACTAAACCGTTTTCGTACCCTAACCTGTCCCCTAAACCGTTCGCCTACCCTAACCCTAACCCTAACCCTAACCTTAAACCTAACCCTTATCCGAAGCCTTACCCTAACCCGTCCCCTAATCCTAACTCGTACACTAACACTAACCCGTACCCTAACACGTACGCTCACCCTAAACCGTTGTCGTACTCTAAACTGTCCCCTAAACCGTCCTCGTCCCCTAACCCTAACCCTAACCCTAACCCTAACACGTACGCTCACCCTAAACCGTTGTCGTACCCTAACCTGTCCCCTAAACCGTCCCCGTCCCCTAACCCTAACCCTAACCCTAAACCTAACCCTTACCCGAAGCCTTACCCTAACCCGTCCAGTAATCCTAAACCGTACGCTAACACTAACCCGTTCCCTAACACGTATGCTCACCCTAAACCGTTGTCATACACTGACCTGTCCCCTAAACCGTCCCCGTCCCCGTCCCATAACCCTAACCCTAACCCTAACCCTAACACTTACCCGAAGCCTTACCCTATACCGTCCCCTAATCCTAACCCGTACTCTAACACTAACCCGTACCCTAACACGTACGCTCAACCTAAACCGTTGTCGTACCCTAACCTGTCCCCTAAACCGTCCCCATCCCCTAAACCTAACCCTAACCCTAACCCTTACCCGAAGCCTTACCCTAACCCATCCCCTAATCCTAACCCGTACGCTAACACTAACCCGTAGCCTAACACGTACGCTCACCATAAACCGTTGTCGTACCATAACCTGTACCCTAAACCGTCCCCGTAACCTAACCCTAACCCTAACCCTAACCCTAACCCTAACCCTTACCCGAAGCCTTACCCTAACACGTCCTCTAATCCTAACCCGTACGCTAACACTAACCCGTAACCTAACACGTACGCTCACCCTAAACCGTTGTCGTACCCTAACCTGTCCCCTAAACCGTCCCCGTCCCCGTCCCCTAACCCTAACCCTAACCCTTACCCGAAGCCTTACCCTAACACGTCCTCTAATCCTAACCCGTACGCTAACACTAACCCGTAACCTAACACGTACGCTCACCCTAAACCGTTGTCGTACCCTAACCTGTCCCCTAAACCTTCCCCGTCCCCTAACCCTAACCCTAACCCTAACACTTACCCGAAGCCTTACACTAACCCGTCCCCTAATCCTAACCCGTACGCTAACACTAACCCGTATCCTAACACGTAGTCTCACCCTAAACCGTTGTAGTACACTAACCTGTCCCCTAAACCGTCACCATCCCCTAAACCTAACCCTAACCCTAACCCTAACGCTAACCCGAACCCTTACCAGAAGCCTTACCCTAACCCGTCACTTAATCCTAACCCGTATGCTAACTCTAAACCGTACCCTAACACATACGCTCACCCTAAAACGTTGTCATACACTAACCTGTCCCCTAAACCGTCCCCGTTCCCTAACCCTAACCCTAACCCTAACCCTTACCCTAACCCTTACCCGAAGCCTTAACCTAACCCGTCCCCTAATCCTAACCCGTACGCCAACACTAACCCGTACCCTAACACGTACGCTCACCCTAATCCGTTGTCGTACCCTAAACTATCCCCTAAACCGTCCCCGTCCCCTAACCCTAACCCTAACCCTAACCCTAACCCTTACCCGAAGCCTTACCCTAACCCGTCCCCTAATCCTAAACCATACGATAACACTATCCTGTACCCTAACACGTACGCTCAACCTAAACCGTTATCATACACTAACCTGTCCCCTAAACTGTCCCCGTCCCCTAACCCTAACCCTATCCCTAACCCTAACCCTAACCCTTACCCGAAGCCTTACACTAACCCGTCCCCTAATCCTAACCCGTACGCTAACACTAAACCATACCCTAACACATACGCACACCCTAAACCGTTGTCATACACTAACCTGTCCCCTAAACCGTCCCCGTTTCCTAACCCTAACCCTAACCCTAACCCTAACCCTAACCCTTACCCGAAGCCTTACCCTAACACGTCCTCTAATCCTAACCCGTACGCTAACACTAACCCATAACCTAACACGTACGCTCACCCTAAACCGTTGTCGTACCCTAACCTGTCCCCTAAACCGTCCCCGTCCCCTAACCCTATCCCTAACCCTAACCCTAACCCTTACCCGAAGCCTTACACTAACCCGTCCCCTAATCCTAACACGTACGCTAACACTAACCCGTACCCTAACACGTAGGCTCACCCTAAACCATTGTCGTACACTAACCTGTCCCCTAAACCGTCACCGTCCCCTAAACCTAACCGTAACCCTAACCCTAACCCTAACCCGAACCCTTACCAGAAGCCTTACCCTAACCCGTCCCTTAATCCTAACCCGTATGCTAACTCTAACCCGTACCCTAACACATACGCTCACCCTAAAACGTTGTCGTACACTAACCTGTCCCCTAAACCGTCCCCGTTCCCTAACCCTAACCCTAACCCTAACCCGTACCCTAACCCTTACCCGAAGCCTTACCCTAACCCGTCCCCTAATCCTAAGCCGTACGCTAACACTAACCCGCACCCTAACACGTACGCTCACCCTAATCCGTTGTCGTACCCTAACCTATCCCCTAAACCGTCCCAGTCCCCTAACCCTAACACTAACCCTAACACTAACCCTAACACTAAACCTTACCCGAAGCCTTACCCTAACCCGTCCCCTAATCCTAAACCATACGATAACATTAACCTGTACCCTAACACGTACGCTCACCCTAAACCGTTATCATACACTAACCTCTCCCCTAAACTGTCCCCGTCCCCTAACGCTAACACTAACCCTAACCCTAACCCTAACCCTAACCCTAACCCTAACCCTAACCCCTAAACCGTCCCCGTCCCCTAACCCTAACCCTAACCCTAACCCTAACCCTTACCCGAAGCCTTACCCTAACCCGTCCCCTAATCCTAAACCGTACACTAACCCTAACCCGTAGCCTAACACGTACGCTCACCATAAACCGTTGTCGTACGCTAACCTGTCCCCTAAACCGTCCCCGTCCCCTAAACCTAACCCTAAACCTAACCCTAACCGTTACCCGAAGCCTTACCCTAACCCGTCCCCTAATCCTAACCCGTACACTAACACTAATCCGTACCCAAACACATACACACTCCCTAAACCGTTGTTGTACACTAACCTGTCTCCTAAAACGTCCCCGTCTCCTAACCCTAACCCTAACCCTAATCCTAACCCTAACCCTTACCCGAAGCCTTACCCTAATCCGCCCCTAATCCTATCCCGTACGCTAACACTAACCCGTACCGGAACACGTACGCTCACCCTAAACCGTTGTCGTACTCTAACCTGTCCCCTAAACCGTCCCCGTCCCCTAACCCTAACCCTAACCCTAACCCTTACCCGAAGCCTTAACCTAACCCGTCCCCTGATCCTAACCCATACGATAACACTAACCCGTACCCTAACACGTACGCTCACCCTAAACCGTTTTCGTACCCTAACCTGTTCCCTAAACCCTCCCCATCCCCTAACCCTAACCCTAACCCTAACCCTAACCCTAACCCTAAACCTTACCCGAAGCCTTACCTAACCCGTCACCTAATCCTAACCCGTACGCTAACACTAACCCGTACCCTAACACGTACGCTCACCCTAAACTGTTGTCGTACACTAACCTGTCCCCTAAACCGTCCCCGTCCCCTAACCCTAACCCTAACCCTAACCCTAACCCTTACCCGAAGCCTTACCCTAACCCGTCCCCTAATCCTAACCCGTAGGCTAACACTAACCCGTTCCCTAACACGTATGCTCACCCTAAACCGTTGTCGTACCCTAACCTGTCCCCTAAACCGTCCCCGTCCACGTCCCCTAACCCTAACCCTAAACCTAACCCTTACCCGAAGCCTTACCCTAACCCGTCCTCTAATCCTAACCCGTACGCTAACGCTAACCCGTACCCTAACACGTACGCTCACCCTAAACAGTTGTCATACCCTAACCTGTCCCCTAAACCATCCCCGTCCCCTAACCCTAACCCTAAACCTAACCCTAACCCTTACCCGAAGCCTTACCCTAAACCGTCCCCTAATCCTAACCCGTACGCTAACACTAAACCGTACCCTAACACATACACACACCCTAAACCATTGTTGTACACTAACCTGTCCCCTAAACCGTCCCCGTCTCCTAACACTAACCCTAACCCTAACCCTAACCCTAACCCTAACCCTTACCCGAAGCGTTACCCTAACACGTCCTCTAATCCTAACCCGTACGATAACACTAACCCGTACCCTAACACGTACGCTCAACCTAAACCGTTGTCGTACCCTAACCTGTTCCCTAAACCCTCTCCGTCCCCTAACCCTAACCCTAACCCTAACCCTAACCCTAAACCTTACCCGAAGCCTTACCCTAACACGTCACCTAATCCTAACCCGTACGCTAACACTAACCCGTACCCTTACACGTACGCTCACCCTAAACTGTTGTCGTACACTAACCTGTCCCCTCAACCGTCCCCGTCCCCGTCCCCTAACCCTAACCCTAACCCTAACCCTAAACCTTACCCTAATCCGTCCCCTAATCCTAACCCGTAGGCTAACACTAACCCGTTCCCTAACACGTATGCTCATCCTAAACCGTTGTCGTACACTAACCTGTCCCCTAAACTGTCCCCGTCCCCATCCCCTAGCCCTAACCCTAACCCTAACCCTAACCCTTACCCGAAGCCTTACCCTAACCCGTCCTCTAATCCTAACCCGTACGCTAACTGTAACCCGTACCCTAACACGTACGCTCACCCTAAACAGTAGTCGTACCCTAACCTGTCCCCTAAACTGTCCCCGTCCCCTAACCCTAACCCTAAACCTAACCCTAACCCTTACCCGAAGCATTACCATAACCCGTCCCCTAATCCTAACCCGTACGCTAACACTAAAACGTACCCTAACACGTACGCTCACCCTAAAACGTTGTCGTAACCTAACCTGTCCCCTAAACTGTCCCCGTCCCCTAACCCTAACTCTAACCCTATCCCTAACACTTACCCGAAGCCTTACCCTAACCAGTCCCCTAATCCTAACCCGTACGCTAACACTAACCTGTACCCTAACACGTACGCTCACCCTAAGCCGTTGTCGTACTCTAACCTGTCCCTTAAACCGTCCCCGTCGCCTAACCCTAACCCTAAACCTAACCCTAACCCTAACACTTACCCGAAGCCTTACCCTAACCCGTCCCCTAATCCTAACCCGTATGCTAACTCTAACCCGTACCCTAACACGTACGCTCGACCTAAACCGTTGTCGTACACTTACCTGTCCCCTAAACCGTCCCCATTCCCTAACCCTAACCCTAAACCTAACCTTAACCCTAACCCTTATCCGAAGCCTTACCCTAACCCGTCCCCTAAACCTAACTCGTACGCTAACACTAATCCGTACCCTAACACGTACGCTCACCCTAAACTGTTGTCGTACTCTAACCTGTCCCCTAAACCGTCCCCATCCCCTAACCGTAACCCTAACCCTAACCCTTACCCGAAGCCTTACTCTAACCCGTCCCCTAATCCTAAACCATACGATAACACTAACCTGTACCCTAACACGTACGCTCACCCTAAACCGTTGTCGTACCCTAACCTGTCCCCTAAACCGTCCCCGTCCCCTAACCCTAACCCTAACCCAAACCCTTACCCGAAGACTTACCCTAACCCGTCCCCTAATCCTAACCCGTACGCTAACACTAAACCGTACCCTAACACGTACGCTCACCCTAAACCGTTGTCGTACACTAACCGGTTCCCTAAACTGTCCCCGTCCCCGTCCCCGTCCCCTAAACCTAACCCTAACCCTAAACCTTACCCGAAGCCTTACCCTAACCCGTCCCCTAATCCTAAACCGTACGCTAACACTAACCCGTACCCTAACACGTACGCTCACCCTAAACAGTTGTTGTACCCTAACCTGTCCCCTAAACCGTCCCCGTACCCTAACCCTAACCCTAACCCTAACCTTTACCCGAAGCCTTACCCTAACCTGTCCCCTAATCCTAAACCGTACACTAACACTAACCCGTAGCCTAACACGTACGCTCACCCTCATCCATTGTCGTACCTTAAGCTATCCCCTAAACCGTCCCCGTCCCCTAACCCTAACCCTAACCCTAACCCTAACCGTTACCCGAAGCCTTACCCTAACCCGTCCCCTAATCCTAACCCATACGATAACACTATCCTGTACCCTAACACGAACGCTCAACCTAAACCGTTATCATACACTAACCTGTCCCCTAAACTGTCCCCGTCCCCTAACCCTAACCCTAACCCTAACTCTAAACCTTACCCGAAGCCTTACCCTAACCCGTCCCCTAAACCTAACCCATACCCTAACACTAACCCGTACCCTAACACGTACGCTCACCCTAAACCGTTGTCGTACACTAATCTGTCCCCTAAACCGTCCCCGTCGCCTAACCCTAACCCTAAACCTAACCCTAATCCTAACACTTACCCGAAGCCTTACCGTAAACTGTCCCCTAATCCTAACCCATACGATAACACTAACCCGTACCCTAAGACGTACGCTCACCCTAAACCGTTGTCGTACACTAACCTGTCCCCTAAACTGTCCCCGACCCCGTCCCCGTCCCCGTCCCCTAACCCTAACCCTAACCCTTACCAGAAGCCTTACCCTAACCCGTCCCCTAATCCTAAACCGTACGCTAACACTAACCCATAGCCTAACACGTATGCTCACCATAAACCGTTGTCGTACCCTAACCTGTCCCCTAAACCATCCCCATCCCCTAACCCTAACCCTAACGCTAACCCTAACCCTTACCCGAAGCCTTACCCTAACCCGTCCCCTAATCCTAACCCGTACGCTTACACTAACCTGTACCCTAACACGTACCCTCACCCTAAACCGTTGTCGTACACTAACCTGTCCCTTAAACCGTCCCCGTCGCCTAACCCTAACCCTAACCCTAACCCTAACCCTAACACTTACCCGAAGCCTTACCCTAACCCGTCCCCTAATCCTAACCCGTATGCTAACTCTAACCCGTACCCTAACACGTACGCTCACCCTAAACCGTTGTCGTACCCTAACCTGTCCCCTAAACCGTTCCCATTCCCTAACCCTAACCCTAACCCTAACCTTAACCCTAACCATTATCCGAAGCCTTACCCTAACCCGTCCCCTAATCCTAACTCGTACGCTAACACTAACCCGTACCCTAACACGTATGCTCACCCCAAACCGTTGTCGTACTCTAACCTGTCCCCTAAACCGTCCCCGTCCCCTAACCCTAACCCTAACCCTAACCCTAACGCTTACCCGAAGCCTTACCATAACCCATCCCCTAATCCTAACCCGTACGCTAACACTAACCCGTAGCCTAACACGTACGCTCACCATAAACCGTTGTCGTACCATAACCTGTACCCTAAACCGTCCCCGTACACGAACCCTAACCCTAACCCTAACCCTAACCCTAACCCTTACACGAAGCCTTACCCTAACACGTCCTCTAATCCTAACCCGTACGATAACACTAACCCGTAACGTAACACGTACGCTCACCCTAAACCGTTGTCGTACCCTAACCTGTCCCCTAAACCGTCCCCGTTCCCTAAACCTAACCCTAACCCTAACCTTAACACTAACCCTTATCCGAAGCCTTACCCTAACCCGTCCCCTAATCCTAACTCGTACGCTAACACTAACCCGTACCCTAACACGTACGCTCACCGTAAACGGTTGTCGTACTCTAACCTGTCCCCTAAACCGTCCCCGTCCCCTAACCCTAGCCCTAACCCTAACCCTAACCCTAACACGTACGCTCACCATAAACCGTTGTCGTACCCTAACCTGTCCCCTAAACCGTCCCCGTCCCCTAACCCTAACCCTAACCCTAACCCTAACCCTTACCCGAAGCCTTACCCTAACCCGTCCCCTAATCCTAACCCGTACGCTAACACTAACCCGTACCCTAACATGTACGCTCACCCTAAAGCGTTGTCGTACCCTAACCTGTCCCGTAAACCGTCCCCGTCCCCTAACCCTAACCCTAACCCTAACCCTACCCCTAACCCTTACCCGAAGCCTTACCCTAACACGTCCTCTAATCCTAAACCGTACGCTAACACTAACCCGTAACCTAACACGTACGCTCACCCTAAACCGTTGTCGTACCCTAACCTGTCCCCTAAACCGTCCCCATCCCCTAACCCTATCCCTAACCCTAACCCTAACCCTTACCCGAAGCCTTACACTAACCCGTCCCCTAATCATAACCCGTACGCTAACACTAACCCGTACCCTAACACGTAGGCTCACCCTAAACCGTTGTCGTACACTAACCTGTCCCCTAAACCGTCACCGTCCCCTAAACCTAACCGTAACCCTAACCCTAAACCTAACCCGAACCCTTACCAGAAGCCTTACCCTAACCCGTCCCTTAAACCTAACCCGTATGTTAACTCTAACCAGTACCCTAACACATACGCTCACCCTAAAACGTTGTCGTACACTAACCTGTCCCCTAAACCGTCCCCGTTCCCTAACCCTAACCCTAACCCTAACCCTAACCCGATGCCTTACCCTAACCCGTCCCCTAATCCTAACCCGTACGCTAACACTAACCCGTACCCTAACACGTACGCTCACCCTAAACCGTTGTCGTACCCTAACCTGTCCCCTAAACCGTCACCGTCCCCTAAACCTAACCCTAACCCTAACCCTAACCCTAACCCGAAACTTTACCCGAAACCTTACCCTAAACCGTCCCCTAATCCTAACCCGTACGCTAACTCTAACCCATACCCTAACACGTACGCTCACCCTAAACCGTTGTCGTACACTAACCTGTCCCCTAAACCGTCCCCATTCCCTAACCCTAACCCTAACCCTTACCCTAACCCTTACCCGAAGCCTTACCCTAACCTGTCCCCTAATCCTAACCCGTACGCTAACACTAACCCGTACCCTAACACGTACGCTCACCCTAATCCGTTGTCGTACCCTAACCTATTCCCTAAACCGTCCCCGTCCCCTAACCCTAACACTAACCCTAACCCTAAACCTTACCCGAAGCCTTACCCTAACACGTCCCCTAATCCTAACCCATACGATAACACTAACCTGTACCCTAACACGTACGCTCACCCTAAACCGTTATCATACACTAACCTGTCCCCTAAACTGTCCCCGTCCCCATCCCCGTCCCCTAACCCTAACCCTAACCCTAACCCTAACCCTTACCCGAAGCCTTACCCTAACCCGTCCCCTAATCAAACCCGTACGCTAACACTAAACCGTACCCTAACACGTACGCTCACCCTAAACCGTTGGCGTACCCTAACATATCCCCTAAACCGTCCGCGTCCCCTAACCCTAAACCTAACCCTAAACCTTACCCGAAGCCTTACCCTAACCCGTCCCCTAATCCTAACCCGTACGCTTACACTAACCTGTACCCTAACACGTACCCTCACCCTAAACCGTTGTCGTACACTAACCAGTCCCTTAAACCGTCCCCGTCACCTAACCCTAACCCTAACCCTAACCCTAACCCTAACACTTACCCGAAGCCTTACCCTAACCCGTCCCCTAATCCTAACCCGTATGCTAACTCTAACCCGTACCCTAACACGTACGCTCACCCTAAACCGTTGTCGTACCCTAACCTGTCCCCTAAACCGTTCCCATTCCCTAACCCTAACCTTAACCCTAACCCTTATCCGAAGCCTTACCCTAACCCGTCCCCTAATCCTAACTCGTACGCTAACACTAACACGTACCCTAACACGTATGCTCACCCTAAACCGTTGTCGTACTCTAACCTGTCCCCTAAACCGTCCCCGTCCCCTAACCCTAACCCTAACCCTAACCCTAACCCTTACCCGAAGCCTTACCCTAACCCATCCCCTAATCCTAACCCGTACGCTAACACTAACCCGTAGCCTAACACGTACGCTCACCATAAACCGTTTTCGTACCATAACCTGTACCCTAAACCGTCCCCGTACACTAACCCTAACCCTAACCCTAACCCTAACCCTAACCCTTACCCGAAGCCTTACCCTAACACGTCCTCTAATCCTAACCCGTATGATAACACTAACCCATAACCTAACACGTACGCTCACCCTAAACCGTTGTCGTACCCTAACCTGTCCCCTAAACCGTCCCCGTTCCCTAACCCTAACCCTAACCCTAACCTTAACACTAACCCTTATCCGAAGCCTTACCCTTACCCGTCCCCTAATCCTAACTCGTACGCTAACACTAACCCGTACCCTAACACGTACGCTCACCGTAAACGGTTGTCGTACTCTAACCTGTCGCCTAAACCGTCCCCGTCCCCTAACCCTAACCCTAACCCTAACCCTAACCCTAACACGTACGCTCACCCTAAACCGTTGTCGTACCCTAACCTGTCCCCTAAACCGTCCCCGTCCCCTAACCCTAACCCTAACACTAAACCTAACACTTACCCGAAGCCTTACCCTAACCCGTCCCCTAATCCTAAACCGTACGCTAACACTAACCCGTACCCTAACATTTACGCTCACCCTAAACCGTTGTCGTACCCTAACCTGTCCCCTAAACCGTCCCCGTCCCCTAACCCTAACCCTAACCCTAACCCTAACCTTTACCCGAAGCCTTACCCTAACCCGTCCCCTAATCCTAACCCGTACGCTAACACTAACCCGTAGCCTAACACGTACGCTCACCATAAACCGTTGTCGTACCATAACCTGTCCCCTAAACCGTCCCCGTACCCTAACCCTAACCCTAACCCTAACCCTAACCCTTACCCGAAGCCTTACCCTAAACCGTCCCCTAATCCTAACCCGTACGCTAACACTAAACCGTACCCTAACACATACGCACACCCTAAACCGTTGTCATACACTAACCTGTCCCCTAAACCGTCCCCGTTTCCTAACCCTAACCCTAACCCTAACCCTAACCCTAAACCTTACCCGAAGCCTTACCCTAACACGTCCTCTAATCCTAACCCATACGCTAACACTAACCCGTAACCTAACACGTACGCTCACCCTAAACCGTTGTCGTACCCTAACCTGTCCCCTAAACCGTCCCCGTCCCCTAACCCTATCCCTAACCCTAACCCTAACCCTTACCCGAAGCCTTACACTAACCCGTCCCCTAATCCTAACCCGTACACTAACACTAACCCGTACCCTAACAGGTAGGCTCACCCTAAACCATTGTCGTACACTAACCTGTCCCCTAAACCGTCACCGTCCCCTAAACCTAACCGTAACCCTAACCCTAACCCTAACCCGAACCCTTACCAGAAGCCTTACCCTAACCCGTCCCTTAATCCTAACCCGTATGCTAACTCTAACCCGTACCCTAACACATACGCTCACCCTAAAACGTTGTCGTACACTAACCTGTCCCCTAAACTGTCCCCGTTCCCTAACCCTAACCCTAACCCTAACCCTAACCCTAACCCGAAGCCTTACCCTAACCCGTCCCCTAATCCTAACCCGTACGCTAACACTAACCCGTACCCTAACACGTACGCTCACCCTAAACCGTTGTCGTACCCTAACCTGTCCCCTAAACCGTCACCGTCCCCTAAACCTAACCCTAACCCTAAACCTAACCATAACCCGAACCTTTACCCGAAGCCTTACCCTAAACCGTCCCCTAATACTAACCCGTATGCTAACTCTAACCCGTACCCTAACACGTACGCTCACCCTAAACCGTTGTCATACACTAACCTGTCCCCTAAACCGTCCCCATTCCCTAACCCTAACCCTAACCCTAACCCTTACCCTAACCCTTACCCGAAGCCTTACCCTAACACGTCCCCTAATCCTAACCCGTACGCTAACACTAACCCGTACCCTAACACGTACGCTCACCCTAATCCGTTGTCGTACCCTAACCTATCCCCTAAACCGTCCCAGTCCCCTAACCCTAACACTAACCCTAACACTAAACCTTACCCGAAGCCTTACCCTAACCCGTCCCCTAATCCTAACCCATACGATAACACTAACCTGTACCCTAACACGTACGCTCACCCTAAACCATTATCATACACTAACCTGTCCCCTAAACTGTCTCCGTCCCCTAACCCTAACCCTAACCCTAACCCTAACCCTAAACCTTACCCGAAGCCTTACCCTAACCCGTCCCCTAATCCTAACCCGTACGCTAACACTAACCCGTACCCTAACACGTACGCTCACCCTAAACAGTTGTCGTACCCTAACATGTCCCCTAAACCGACCCCGTCCCCTAACCCTAAACCTAACCCTAAACCTTACCCGAAGCCTTACCCTAACCCGTCCCCAAATCCTAAACCGTACGCTAACACTAACCCATAGCCTAACACGTATGCTCACCATAAACCGTTGTCGTACCCTAACCTGTCCCCTAAACCGTCCCCATCCCCTAACCCTAACCCTAACCCTAACCCTAACCCTTACCCGAAGCCTTACCCTAACCCGTCCCCTAATCCTGACCCGTATGCTTACACTAACCTGGTACCCTAACACGTACGCTCACCCTAAACAGTTGTCGTACACTAACCTGTCCCTTAAACCGTCCCCGTCGCCTAACCCTAACCCTAACCCTAACCCTAACACTTACCCGAAGCCTTACCCTAACCCGTCCCCTAATCCTAACCCCTATGCTAACTCTAACCCGTACCCTAACACGTACGCTCACACTAAACCGTTTTCGTACCCTAACCTGTCCCCTAAACCGTTCGCGTACCCTAACCCTAACCCTAACCCTAACCTTAAACCTAACCCTTATCCGAAGCCTTACCCTAACCCGTCCCCTAATCCTACCTCGTACACTAACACTAACCCGTACCCTAACACGTACGCTCACCCTAAACCGTTGTCGTACTCTAAACTGTCCCCTAAACCGTCCTCGTCCCCTAACCCTAACCCTAACCCTAACCCTAACACGTACGCTCACCCTAAACCGTTGTCGTACCCTAACCTGTCCCCTAAACCGTCCCCGTCCCCTAACCCTAACCCTAACCCTAAACCTAACCCTTACCCGAAGCCTTACCCTAACCCGTCCAGTAATCCTAAACCGTACGCTAACACTAACCCGTTCCCTAACACGTATGCTCACCCTAAACCGTTGTCATACACTGACCTGTCCCCTAAACCGTCCCCGTCCCCGTCCCATAACCCTAACCCTAACCCTAACCCTAACACTTACCCGAAGCCTTACCCTATACCGTCCCCTAATCCTAACCCGTACTCTAACACTAACCCATACCCTAACACGTACGCTCACCCTAAACCGTTGTCGTACCCTAACCTGTCCCCTAAACCATCCCCATCCCCTAACCCTAACCCTAACCCTAACCCTTACCCGAAGCCTTACCCTAACCCATCCCCTAATCCTAACCCGTACGCTAACACTAACCCGTAGCCTAACACGTACGCTCACCATAAACCGTTGTCGTACCATAACCTGTACCCTAAACCGTCCCCGTAACCTAACCCTAACCCTAACCCTAACCCTAACCCTAACCCTTACCCGAAGCCTTACCCTAACACGTCCTCTAATCCTAACCCGTACGCTAACACTAACCCGTAACCTAACACGTACGCTCACCCTAAACCGTTGTCGTACCCTAACCTGTCCCCTAAACCGTCCCCGTCCCCGTCCCCTAACCCTAACCCTAACCCTTACCCGAAGCCTTACCCTAACACGTCCTCTAATCCTAAACCGTACGCTAACACTAACCCGTAACCTAACACGTACGCTCACCCTAAACCGTTGTCGTACCCTAACCTGTCCCCTAAACCTTCCCCGTCCCCTAACCCTAACCCTAACCCTAACACTTACCCGAAGCCTTACACTAACCCGTCCCCTAATCCTAACCCGTACGCTAACACTAACCCGTATCCTAACACGTAGGCTCACCCTAAACCGTTGTCGTACACTAACCTGTCCCCTAAACCGTCACCATCCCCTAAACCTAACCCTAACCCTAACCCTAACGCTAACCCGAACCCTTACCAGAAGCCTTACCCTAACCCGTCACTTAATCCTAACCCGTATGCTAACTCTAAACCGTACCCTAACACATACGCTCACCCTAAAACGTTGTCATACACTAACCTGTCCCCTAAACCGTCCCCGTTCCCTAACCCTAACCCTAACCCTAACCCTTACCCTAACCCTTACCCGAAGCCTTAACCTAACCCGTCCCCTAATCCTAACCCGTACGCTAACACTAACCCGTACCCTAACACGTACGCTCACCCTAATCCGTTGTCGTACCCTAAACTATCCCCTAAACCGTCCCCGTCCCCTAACCCTAACCCTAACCCTAACCCTAACCCTTACCCGAAGCCTTACCCTAACCCGTCCCCTAATCCTAAACCATACGATAACACTATCCTGTACCCTAACACGTACGCTCAACCTAAACCGTTATCATACACTAACCTGTCCCCTAAACTGTCCCCGTCCCCTAACCCTAACCCTATCCCTAACCCTAACCCTAAACCTTACCCGAAGCCTTACACTAACCCGTCCCCTAATGCTAACCCGTACGCTAACACTAAACCATACCCTAACACATACGCACACCCTAAACCGTTGTCATACACTAACCTGTCCCCTAAACCGTCCCCGTTTCCTAACCCTAACCCTAACCCTAACCCTAACCCTAACCCTTACCCGAAGCCTTACCCTAACACGTCCTCTAATCCTAACCCGTACGCTAACACTAACCCGTAACCTAACACGTACGCTCACCCTAAACCGTTGTCGTACCCTAACCTGTCCCCTAAACCGTCCCCGTCCCCTAACCCTATCCCTAACTCTAACCCTAACCCTTACCCGAAGCCTTACACTAACCCGTCCCCTAATCCTAACCCGTACGCTAACACTAACCCGTACCCTAACACGTAGTCTCACCCTAAACCATTGTCGTACACTAACCTGTCCCCTAAACCGTCACCGTCCCCTAAACCTAACCGTAACCCTAACCCTAACCCTAACCCGAACCCTTACCAGAAGCCTTACCCTAACCCGTCCCTTAATCCTAACCCGTATGCTAACTCTAACCCGTACCCTAACACATACGCTCACCCTAAAACGTTGTCGTACACTAACCTGTCCCCTAAACCGTCCCCGTTCCCTAACCCTAACCCGTACCCTAACCCGTACCCTAACCCTTACCCGAAGCCTTACCCTAACCCGTCCCCTAATCCTAAGCCGTACGCTAACACTAACCCTCACCCTAACACGTACACTCACCCTAATCCGTTGTCGTACCCTAACCTATCCCCTAAACCGTCCCAGTCCCCTAACCCTAACACTAACCCTAACACTAACCCTAACACTAAACCTTACCCGAAGCCTTACCCTAACCCGTCCCCTAATCCTAAACCATACGATAACATTAACATGTACCCTAACACGTACGCTCACCCTAAACCGTTATCATACACTAACCTCTCCCCTAAACTGTCCCCGTCCCCTAACGCTAACCCTAACCCTAAACCTAACCCTAACCCTAACCCTAACCCTAACCCCTAAACCGTCCCCGTCCCCTAAACCTAACCCTAACCCTAACCCTAACCCTTACCCGAAGCCTTACCCTAACCCGTCCCCAAATCCTAAACCGTACGCTAACACTAACCCATAGCCTAACACGTATGCTCACCATAAACCGTTGTCGTACCCTAACCTGTCCCCTAAACCGTCCCCATCCCCTAACCCTAACCCTAACCCTAACCCTAACCCTTACCCGAAGCCTTACCCTAACCCGTCCCCTAATCCTGACCCGTATGCTTACACTAACCTGGTACCCTAACACGTACCCTCACCCTAAACAGTTGTCGTACACTAACCTGTCCCTTAAACCGTCCCCGTCGCCTAACCCTAACCCTAACCCTAACCCTAACACTTACCCGAAGCCTTACCCTAACCCGTCCCCTAATCCTAACCCCTATGCTAACTCTAATCCGTACCCTAACACGTACGCTCACACTAAACCGTTTTCGTAACCTAACCTGTCCCCTAAACCGTTCGCGTACCCTAACCCTAACCCTAACCCTAACCTTAAACCTAACCCTTATCCGAAGCCTTACCCTAACCCGTCCCCTAATCCTAACTCGTACACTAACACTAACCCGTACCCTAACACGTACGCTCACCCTAAACCGTTGTCGTACTCTAAACTGTCCCCTAAACCGTCCTCGTCCCCTAACCCTAACCCTAACCCTAACCCTAACACGTACGCTCACCCTAAACCGTTGTCGTACCCTAACCTGTCCCCTAAACCGTCCCCGTCCCCTAACCCTAACCCTAACCCTAAACCTAACCCTTACCCGAAGCCTTACCCTAACCCGTACAGTAATCCTAAACCGTACGCTAACACTAACCCGTTCCCTAACACGTATGCTCACCCTAAACCGTTGTCATACACTGACCTGTCCCCTAAACCGTCCCCGTCCCCGTCCCATAACCCTAACACTAACCCTAACCCTAACACTTACCCGAAGCCTTACCCTATACCGTCCCCTAATTCTAACCCGTACTCTAACACTAACCCGTACCCTAACACGTACGCTCACCCTAAACCGTTGTCGTACCCTAACCTGTCCCCTAAACCGTCCCCATCCCCTAACCCTAACCCTAACCCTAACCCTTACCCGAAGCCTTACCCTAACCCATCCCCTAATCCTAACCCGTACGCTAACACTAACCCGTAGCCTAACACGTACGCTCACCATAAACCGTTGTCGTACCATAACCTGTACCCTAAACCGTCCCCGTAACCTAACCCTAAACCTAACCCTAACCCTAACCCTAACCCTTACCCGAAGCCTTACCCTAACACGTCCTCTAATCCTAACCCGTACGCTAACACTAACCCGTAACCTAACACGTACGCTCACCCTAAACCGTTGTCGTACCCTAACCTGTCCCCTAAACCGTCCCCGTCCCCGTCCCCTAACCCTAACCCTTACCCGAAGCCTTACCCTAACACGTCCTCTAATCCTAACCCGTACGCTAACACTAACCCGTAACCTAACACGTACGCTCACCCTAAACCGTTGTCGTACCCTAACCTGTCCCCTAAACCTTCCCCGTCCCCTAACCCTAACCCTAACCCTAACACTTACCCGAAGCCTTACACTAACCCGTCCCCTAATCCTAACCCGTACGCTAACACTAACCCGTATCCTAACACGTAGGCTCACCCTAAACCGTTGTCGTACACTAACCTGTCCCCTAAACCGTCACCATCCCCTAAACCTAACCCTAACCCTAACCCTAACGCTAACCCGAACCCTTACCAGAAGCCTTACCCTAACCCGTCACTTAATCCTAACCCGTATGCTAACTCTAAACCGTACCCTAACACATACGCTCACCCTAAAACGTTGTCATACACTAACCTGTCCCCTAAACCGTCCCCGTTTCCTAACCCTAACCCTAACCCTAACCCTTACCCGAAGCCTTACCCTAACCCGTCCCCTAATCCTAAACCATACGATAACACTATCCTGTACCCTAACACGTACGCTCAACCTAAACCGTTATCATACACTAACCTGTCCCCTAAACTGTCCCCGTCCCCTAACCCTAACCCTATCCCTAACCCTAACCCTAACCCTTACCCGAAGCCTTACACTAACCCGTCCCCTAATCCTAACCCGTACGCTAACACTAAACCATACCCTAACACATACGCACACCCTAAACCGTTGTCATACACTAACCTGTCCCCTAAACCGTCCCCGTTTCCTAACCCTAACCCTAACCCTAACCCTAACCCTAACCCTTACCCGAAGCCTTACCCTAACACGTCCTCTAATCCTAACCCGTACGCTAACACTAACCCGTAACCTAACACGTACGCTCACCCTAAACCGTTGTCGTACCCTAACCTGTCCCCTAAACCGTCCCCGTCCCCTAACCCTATCCCTAACCCTAACCCTAACCCTTACCCGAAGCCTTACACTAACCCGTCCCCTAATCCTAACCCGTACGCTAACACTAACCCGTACCCTAACACGTAGGCTCACCCTAAACCATTGTCGTACACTAACCTGTCCCCTAAACCGTCACCGTCCCCTAAACCTAACGGTAACCCTAACCCTAACCCTAACCCGAACCCTTACCAGAAGCCTTACCCTAACCCGTCCCTTAATCCTAACCCGTATGCTAACTCTAACCCGTACCCTAACACATACGCTCACCCTAAAACGTTGTCGTACACTAACCTGTCCCCTAAACCGTCCCCGTTCCCTAACCCTAACCCTAACCCTAACCCGTACCCTAACCCTTACCCGAAGCCTTACCCTAACCCGTCCCCTAATCCTAAGCCGTACGCTAACACTAACCCGCACCCTAACACGTACGCTCACCCTAATCCGTTGTCGTACCCTAACCTATCCCCTAAACCGTCCCAGTCCCCTAACCCTAACACTAACCCTAACACTAACCCTAACACTAAACCTTACCCGAAGCCTTACCCTAACCCGTCCCCTAATCCTAAACCATACGATAACATTAACCTGTACCCTAACACGTACGCTCACCCTAAACTGTTATCATACACTAACCTCTCCCCTAAACTGTCCCCGTCCCCTAACGCTAACCCTAACCCTAACCCTAACCCTAACCCTAACCCTAACCCTAACCCTAACCCCTAAACCGTCCCCGTCCCCTAACCCTAACCCTAACCCTAACCCTAACCCTTACCCGAAGCCTTACCCTAACCCGTCCCCTAATCCTAAACCGTACACTAACACTAACTCGTAGCCTAACACGTACGCTCACCATAAACCGTTGTCGTACGCTAACCTGTCCCCTAAACCGTCCCCGTCCCCTAAACCTAACCCTAACCCTAACCCTAACCGTTACCCGAAGCCTTACCCTAACCCGTCCCCTAATCCTAACCCGTACACTAACACTAATCCGTACCCAAACACATACACACTCCCTAAACCGTTGTTGTACACTAACCTGTCTCCTAAAACGTCCCCGTCTCCTAACCCTAACCCTAACCCTAATCCTAACCCTAACCCTTACCCGAAGCCTTACCCTAATCCGCCCCTAATCCTAACCCGTACGCTAACACTAACCCGTACCGGAACACGTACGCTCACCCTAAACCGTTGTCGTACTCTAACCTGTCCCCTAAACCGTCCCCGTCCCCTAACCCTAACCCTAACCCTAACCCTTACCCGAAGCCTTAACCTAACCCGTCCCCTGATCCTAACCCATACGATAACACTAACCCGTACCCTAACACGTACGCTCACCCTAAACCGTTTTCGTACCCTAACCTGTTCCCTAAACCCTCCCCATCTACTAACCCTAACCCTAACCCTAACCCTAACCCTAACCCTAAACCTTACCCGAAGCCTTACCTAACCCGTCACCTAATCCTAACCCGTACGCTAACACTAACCCGTACCCTAACACGTACGCTCACCCTAAACGGTTGTCGTACACTAACCTGTCCCCTAAACCGTCCCCGTCCCCTAACCCTAACCCTAACCCTAACCCTAACCCTTACCCGAAGCCTTACACTAACCCGTCCCCTAATCCTAACCCGTAGGCTAACACTAACCCGTTCCCTAACACGTATGCTCACCCTAAACCATTGTCGTACCCTAACCTGTCCCCTAAACCGTCCCCGTCCCCGTCCCCTAACCCTAACCCTAACCCTAAACCTAACCCTTCCCGAAGCCTTACCCTAACCCGTCCTCTAATCCTAACCCGTACGCTAACGCTAACCCGTACCCTAACACGTACGCTCACCCTAAACAGTTGTCATACCCTAACCTGTCCCCTAAACCATCCCCGTCCCCTAACCCTAACCCTAAACCTAACCCTAACCCTTACCCGAAGCCTTACCCTAACCCGTCCCCTAATCCTAACCCGTACGCTAACTCTAAACCGTACCCTAACACATACACACACCCTAAACCGTTGTTGTACACTAACCTGTCCCCTAAACCGTCCCCGTCTCCTAACACTAACCCTAACCCTAGCCCTAACCCTAACCCTAACCCTTACCCGAAGCGTTACCCTAACACGTCCTCTAATCCTAACCCGTACGATAACACTAACCCGTACCCTAACACGTACGCTCAACCTAAACCGTTGTCGTACCCTAACCTGTTCCCTAAACCCTCTCCGTCCCCTAACCCTAACCCTAACCCTAACCCTAACCCTAAACCTTACCCGAAGCCTTACCCTAACACGTCACCTAATCCTAACCCGTACGCTAACACTAACCCGTACCCTTACACGTACGCTCACCCTAAAGTGTTGTCGTACACTAACCTGTCCCCTAAACCGTCCCCGTCCCCGTCCCCTAACCCTAACCCTAACCCTAACCCTAACCCTTACCCTAATCCGTCCCCTAATCCTAACCCGTAGGCTAACACTAACCCGTTCCCTAACACGTATGCTCACCCTAAACCGTTGTCGTACCCTAACCTGTCCCCTAAACTGTCCCCGTCCCCATCCCCTAACCCTAACCCTAAACCTAACCCTAAACCTTACCCGAAGCCTTACCCTAACCCGTCCTCTAATCCTAACCCGTACGCTAACTCTAACCCGTACCCTAACATGTACGCACACCCTAAACAGTAGTCGTACCCTAACCTGTCCCCTAAACCGTCCCCGTCCCCTAACCCTAACCCTAAACCTAACCCTAACCCTTACCCGAAGCATTACCATAACCCGTCCCCTAATCCTAACCCGTACGCTAACACTAACACGTACCCTAACACGTACGCTCACCCTAAAACGTTGTCGTACCATAACCTGTCCCCTAAAACGTCCACGTCCCCTAACCCTAACCCGAACCCTAACCCGTACCCTTACCCGAAGCCTTACGCTAAACCGTCCCCTAATCCTAACCCGTACGCTAAAACTAACCCGTACCCTAACACGTACGCTCACCCTAAAACTTTGTCGTACCCTAACCTGTCCCCTAAACTGTCCCCGTCCCCTAACCCTAACTCTAACCCTATCCCTAACACTTACCCGAAGCCTTACCCTAACCAGTCCCCTAATCCTAACCCGTACGCTAACACTAACCTGTACCCTAACACGTACGCTCACCCTAAGCCGTTGTCGTACTCTAACCTGTCCCTTAAACCGTCCCCGTCGCCTAACCCTAACCCTAAACCTAACCCTAACCCTAACACTTACCCGAAGCCTTACCCTAACCCGTCCCCTAATCCTAACCCGTATGCTAACTCTAACCCGTACCCTAACACGTACGCTCGACCTAAACCGTTGTCGTACACTTACCTGTCCCCTAAACCGTCCCCATTCCCTAACCCTAACCCTAAACCTAACCTTAACCCTAACCCTTATCCGAAGCCTTACCCTAACCCGTCCCCTAAACCTAACTCGTACGCTAACACTAATCCGTACCCTAACACGTACGCTCACCCTAAACTGTTGTCGTACTCTAACCTCTCCCCTAAACCGTCCCCGTCCCCTAACCGTAACCCTAACCCTAACCCTTACCCGAAGCCTTACTCTAACCCGTCCCCTAATCCTAAACCATACGATAACACTAACCTGTACCCTAACACGTACGCTCACCCTAAACCGTTGTCGTACCCTAACCTGTCCCCTAAACCGTCCCCGTCCCCTAACCCTAACCCTAACCCTAACCCTTACCCGAAGACTTACCCTAACCCGTCCCCTAAACCTAACTCGTACGCTAACACTAATCCGTACCCTAACACGTACGCTCACCCTAAACTGTTGTCGTACTCTAACCTGTCCCCTAAACCGTCCCCGTCCCCTAACCGTAACCCTAACCCTAACCCTTACCCGAAGCCTTACTCTAACCCGTCCCCTAATCCTAAACCATACGATAACACTAACCTGTACCCTAACACGTACGCTCACCCTAAACCGTTGTCGTACCCTAACCTGTCCCCTAAACCGTCCCCGTCCCCTAACCCTAACCCTAACCCTAACCCTTACCCGAAGACTTACCCTAACACGTCCCCTAATCCTAACCCGTACGCTAACACTAAACCGTACCCTAACACGTACGCTCACCCTAAACCGTTGTCGTACACTAACCGGTTCCCTAAACTGTCCCCGTCCCCGTCCCCGTCCCCTAAACCTAACCCTAACCCTAAACCTTACCCGAAGCCTTACCCTAACCTGTCCCCTAATCCTAAACCGTACGCTAACACTAACCCGTACCCTAACACGTACGCTCACCCTAAACAGTTGTTGTACCCTAACCTGTCCCCTAAACCGTCCCCGTACCCTAACCCTAACCCTAACCCTAACCTTTACCCGAAGCCTTACCCTAACCTGTCCCCTAATCCTAAACCGTACACTAACACTAACCCGTAGCCTAACACGTACGCTCACCCTCATCCATTGTCGTACCCTATGCTATCCCCTAAACCGTCCCCGTCCCCTAACCCTAACCCTAACCCTAACCCTAACCGTTACCCGAAGCCTTACCCTAACCCGTCCCCTAATCCTAACCCATACGATAACACTATCCTGTACCCTAACACGAACGCTCAACCTAAACCGTTATCATACACTAACCTGTCCCCTAAACTGTCCCCGTCCCCTAACCCTAACCCTAACCCTAACTCTAAACCTTACCCGAAGCCTTACCCTAACCCGTCCCCTAAACCTAACCCATACCCTAACACTAACCCGTACCCTAACACGTACGCTCACCCTAAACCGTTGTCGTACACTAATCTGTCCCCTAAACCGTCCCCGTCGCCTAACCCTAACCCTAAACCTAACCCTAATCCTAACACTTACCCGAAGCCTTACCGTAAACTGTCCCCTAATCCTAACCCATACGATAACACTAACCCGTACCCTAAGACGTACGCTCACCCTAAACCGTTGTCGTACACTAACCTGTCCCCTAAACTGTCCCCGACCCCGTCCCCGTCCCCGTCCCCTAACCCTAACCCTAACACTTACCAGAAGCCTTACCCTAACCCGTCCCCTAATCCTAAACCGTACGCTAACACTAACCCATAGCCTAACACGTATGCTCACCATAAACCGTTGTCGTACCCTAACCTTTCCCCTAAACCGTCCCCATCCCCTAACCCTAACCCTAACGCTAACCCTAACCCTTACTCGAAGCCTTACCCTAACCCGTCCCCTAATCCTAACCCGTACGCTTACACTAACCTGTACCCTAACACGTACCCTCACCCTAAACCGTTGTCGTACACTAACCTGTCCCTTAAACCGTCCCCGTCGCCTAACCCTAACCCTAACCCTAACCCTAACCCTAACACTTACCCGAAGCCTTACCCTAACCCGTCCCCTAATCCTAACCCGTATGCTAACTCTAACCCGTACCCTAACACGTACGCTCACCCTAAACCGTTGTCGTACCCTAACCTGTCCCCTAAACCGTTCCCATTCCCTAACCCTAACCCTAACCCTAACCTTAACCCTAACCATTATCCGAAGCCTTACCCTAACCCGTCCCCTAATCCTAACTCGTACGCTAACACTAACCCGTACCCTAACACGTATGCCCACCCCAAACCGTTGTCGTACTCTAACCTGTCCCCTAAACCGTCACGTCCCCTAACCCTAACCCTAACCCTAACCCTAACGCTTACCCGAAGCCTTACCCTAACCCATCCCCTAATCCTAACCCGTACGCTAACACTAACCCGTAGCCTAACACGTACGCTCACCATAAACCGTTGTCGTACCATAACCTGTACCCTAAACCGTCCCCGTACACGAACCCTAACCCTAACCCTAACCCTAACCCTAACCCTTACACGAAGCCTTACCCTAACACGTCCTCTAATCCTAACCCGTACGATAACACTAACCCGTAACCTAACACGTACGCTCACCCTAAACCGTTGTCGTACCCTAACCTGTCCCCTAAACCGTCCCCGTTCCCTAACCCTAACCCTAACCCTAACCTTAACACTAACCCTTATCCGAAGCCTTATCCTAACCCGTCCCCTAATCCTAACTCGTACGCTAACACTAACCCGTACCCTAACACGTACGCTCACCGTAAACGGTTGTCGTACTCTAAACTGTCCCCTAAACCGTCCCCGTCCCCTAACCCTAGCCCTAACCCTAACCCTAACCCTAACACGTACGCTCACCATAAACCGTTGTCGTACCCTAACCTGTCCCCTAAACCGTCCCCGTCCCCTAACCCTAACCCTAACCCTAACCCTAACCCTTACCCGAAGCCTTACCCTAACCCGTCCCCTAATCCTAACCCGTACGCTAACACTAACCCGTACCCTAACATGTACGCTCACCCTAAAGCGTTGTCGTACCCTAACCTGTCCCGTAAACCGTCCCCGTCCCCTAACCCTAACCCTAACCCTAACCCTACCCCTAACCCTTACCCGAAGCCTTACCCTAACACGTCCTCTAATCCTAAACCGTACGCTAACACTAACCCGTAACCTAACACGTACGCTCACCCTAAACCGTTGTCGTACCCTAACCTGTCCCCTAAACCGTCCCCATCCCCTAACCCTATCCCTAACCCTAACCCTAACCCTTACCCGAAGCCTTACACTAACCCGTCCCCTAATCATAATCCGTACGCTAACACTAACCCGTACCCTAACACGTAGGCTCACCCTAAACCGTTGTCGTACACTAACCTGTCCCCTAAACCGTCACCATCCCCTAAACCTAACCGTAACCCTAACCCTAAACCTAACCCGAACCCTTACCAGAAGCCTTACCCTAACCCGTCCCTTAAACCTAACCCGTATGTTAACTCTAACCCGTACCCTAACACATACGCTCACCCTAAAACGTTGTCGTACACTAACCTGTCCCCTAAACCGTCCCCGTTCCCTAACCCTAACCCTAACCCTAACCCTAACCCGATGCCTTACCCTAACCCGTCCCCTAATCCTAACCCGTACGCTAACACTAACCCGTACCCTAACACGTACGCTCACCCTAAACCGTTGTCGTACCCTAACCTGTCCCCTAAACCGTCACCGTCCCCTAAACCTAACCCTAACCCTAACCCTAACCCTAACCCGAACCTTTACCCGAAGCCTTACCCTAAACCGTCCCCTAATCCTAACCCGTACGCTAACTCTAACCCATACCCTAACACGTACGCTCACCCTAAACCGTTGTCGTACACTAACCTGTCCCCTAAACCGTCCCCATTCCCTAACCCTAACCCTAACCCTAACCCTTACCCTAACCCTTACCCGAAGCCTTACCCTAACCCGTCCCCTAATCCTAACCCGTACGCTAACACTAACCCGTACCCTAACACGTACGCTCACCCTAATCCGTTGTCGTACCCTAACCTATTCCCTAAACCGTCCCCGTCCCCTAACCCTAACACTAACCCTAACCCTAAACCTTACCCGAAGCCTTACCCTAAGACGTCCCCTAATCCTAACCCATACGATAACACCAACCTGTACCCTAACACGTACGCTCACCCTAAACCGTTATCATACACTAACCTGTCCCCTAAACTGTCCCCGTCCCCGTCCCCTAACCCTAACCCTAACCCTAACCCTAACCCTAACCCTTACCCGAAGCCTTACCCTAACCCGTCCCCTAATCCAACCCGTACGCTAACACTAAACCGTACCCTAACACGTACGCTCACCCTAAACCGTTGGCGTACCCTAACATATCCCCTAAACCGTCCGCGTCCCCTAACCCTAAACCTAACCCTAAACCTTACCCGAAGCCTTACCCTAACCCGTCCCCTAATCCTAAACCGTACGCTAACACTAACCCATAGCCTAACAAGTATGCTCACCATAAACCGTTGTCGTACCCTAACCTGTCCCCTAAACCGTCCCCATCCCCTAACCCTAACCCTAACCCTAACCCTAACCCTTACCCGAAGCCTTACCCTAACCCGTCCCCTAATCCTGACCCGTATGCTTACACTAACCTGGTACCCTAACACGTACGCTCACCCTAAACAGTTGTCGTACACTAACCTGTCCCTTAAACCGTCCCCGTCGCCTAACCCTAACCCTAACCCTAACCCTAACCCTAACACTTACCCGAAGCCTTACCCTAACCCATCCCCTAATCCTAACCCCTATGCTAACTCTAACCCGTACCCTAACACGTACGCTCACACTAAACCGTTGTCGTACCCTAACCTGTCCCCTAAACCGTTCGCGTTCCCTAAATCTAACCCTAACCCTAACCTTAAACCTAACACTTATCCGAAGCCTTACCCTAACCCGTCCCCTAATCCGAACTCGTACGCTAACACTAACCCGTACCCTAACACGTACGCTCACCCTAAACCGTTGTCGTACTCTAAACTGTCCCCTAAACCATCCTCGTCCCCTAACCCTAACCCTAACCCTAACCCTAACCCTAACACGTACGCTCACCCTAAACCGTTGTCGTACCCTAACCTGTCCCCTAAACCGTCCCCGTCCCCTAACCCTAACCCTAACCCTAACCCTAACCCTTACCCGAAGCCTTACCCTAACCCGTCCAGTAATCCTAAACCGTACGCTAACACTAACCCGTACCCTAACACGTACGCTCACCCTAAACTGTTGTCATACCCTGACCTGTCCCCTAAACCGTCCCTGTCCCCGTCCCATAACCCTAACCCTAACCCTAACCCTAACCCTTACCCGAAGCCTTACCCTAACCCGTCCCCTAATCCTAACCCGTACTCTAACACTAACCCGTACCCTAACATGTACGCTCACCCTAAACCGTTGTCGTACCCTAACCTGTCCCCTAAACCGTCGCCGTCCCCTGACCCTAACCCTAACCCTAACCCTAACCCTTACCCGAAGCCTTACCCTAACCCATCCCCTAATCCTAACCCGTACGCTAACACTAACCCGTAGCCTAACACATACGCTCACCATAAACCGTTGTCGTACCATAACCTGTATCCTAAACCGTCCCCGTAACCTAACCCTAACCCTAAACCTAACCCTAACCCTTACCCGAAGCCTTACCCTAACACGTACTCTAATCCTAACCCGTACGCTAACACTAACCCGTAACCTAACCCGTACGCTCACCCTAAACCGTTGTCGTACCCTAACCTGTCCCATAAACAGTCCCCGTCCCCTAACCCTAACCCTAACCCTAACCCTTACCCGAAGCCTTACACTAACCCGTCCCCTAATCCTAACCCGTACGCTAACACTAACCCGTACCCTACCACGTAGGCTCACCCTAAACCGTTGTCGTACACTAAAATGTCACCTAAACTGTCACTGTCCCCTAAACCTAACCCTAACCCTAACCCTAACCCTAACCCGAACCCTTACCAGAAGCCTTACACTAACCCGTCCCCTAATCCTAACCCGTATGCTAACCCTAACACGTACCCTAACACCTACGCTCACCGTAAACCGTTGTCGTACCCTAACCTCTCCCCTAAACCGTCCCCGTTCCCTAAACTTAACCCTAACCCTAACCCTAACCCTAATCCTTACCCGAAGCCTTACCCAAACCCGTCCCCTAATCCTAACCCGTACGCTAACACTAACTCGTACCCTAACACGTACGCTCACCCTAAACCATTGTCGTACCCTAACCTGTCCCCTAAACCGTCACCGTCCCCTAAACCTAACCCTAACCCTAACCCTAACCCGAACCCTTACCCGAAGCCTTACACTAAACCGTCCCCTAATCCTAACCCGTATGCTAACTCTAACCCGTACCCTAACACGTACGCTCACCCTAAACCGTTGTCGTACACTAACCTGTCCCCTAAACCGTCCCCATTCCCTAACCCTAACCCTAACCCTTACTCTTACCCTAACTCTTACCCGAAGCCTTACCCTAACCCGTCCCTTAATCCTAACGCGTACGCTAACACTAACCCGTACCCTAACACGTACGCTCACCCTAATCCGTTGTCGTACCATAAACTATCCCCTAAAACGTCCCCGTCCCCTAACCCTAACCCTAACCCTAACCCTATCCCTTACCCGAAGCGTTACCCTAAACCGTCCCCTAATCCTAACCCATACGATAACACTAACCTGTACCCTAACACGTACGCTCACCCTAAACCGGTATCATACACTAACCTGTCCCCTAAACTGTCCCCGTCCCCTAACCCTAACCCTAACCCTAACCCGTCCCCTAATCCTAACCCATACGATAACACTAACCTGTACCCTAACACGTACGCTCACCCTAAACCGTTATCATACACTAACCTGTCCCCTAAACTTTCCCCGGCCCCTAACCCTAAACCTAACCCTAACCCTAAACCTTACCCGAAGCCTTACACTAACCCGTCCCCTAATCCTAACCCGTACCATAACACTAACCCGTACCCTAACACGTACGCTCACCGTAAACCATTGTCGTACACTAACCTGTCCCCTAAACCGTCCCCGTACCCTAACCCTAAACCTAAACCTAACCCTAACCCTAACACTTACCCGAAGCCTTACCATAAACCGTCCCCTAATCCTAACCCCTACGATAACACCCGTACCCTAAGACGTACGCTCACCCTAAACCGTTGTCGTACACTAACCTGTCCCCTACACTGTCCCCGTCCCCGTCCCCGTCCCCTAACCCTAACCCTAACCCTTACCCGAAGCCTTACCCTAAGCCGTCCCCTAATCCTAACCCGTACGCTAACACTAACACTTACCCTAACACGTACGCTCACCCTAAACCGTTGTCGTACCCTAACCTGTCCCCTAAACCGTCCCCGTCCCATAACCCTAAACCTAACCCTAAATCTTACACGAAGCCTTACCCTAACCCGTCCCATAATCCTAAACCGTACGCTAACACTAACCCATAGCCTAACACGAACGCTCATCATAAACCGTTGTCGTACCCTAACCTGTCCCCTAAACCGTCCCCATCCCCTAACCCTAACCCTAACCCTAACCCTTACCCGAAGCCTTACCCTAACACGTCCCCTAATCCTAACCCGTACACTTACACTAACCTGTACCCTAACACGTACGCTCACCCTAAACCGTTGTCGTACACTATCCTGTCCCTTAAACCGTCCCCGTCGCCTAACGCTAACCCTAAACCTAACCCTAACCCTAACCCTTACCCGAAGCCTTACCCTAACCCGTCCCCTAATCCTAATCCGTATGCTAACTCTAACTCGTACCCTAACACGTACGTTCACCCTAAACCGTTGTCGTACCCTAACCTGTCCCCTAAACCGTTCCCGTTCCCTAACCCTAACCCTAACCTTAACCCTAACCCTTATCCGCAGCCTTACCCTAACCCGTCCCCTAAACCTAACTCGTACGCTAACACTAACCCGTACCCTAACACGTACGCTCACCCTAAACCGTTGTCGTACTCTAACTTGTCCCCTAAACCGTCCCCGTCCCCTAACCCTAACCCTAACCCTAACCCTAAACCTAACCCTTACCCGAAGCCTTACCCTAACCCGTCCCCTAATCCTAACCCTTACGATAACACTAACCCGTACCCTAACACGTACGCTCACCCTTAACCTTTGTCGTACCCTAACCTGCCCCTAAACCGTCCCCGTCCCCTAACACTAACCCTAAACCTAACCCTAACCCTTACCCGAAGCCTTACCCTAACACGTCCCCTAATCGTAAACCGTACGCTAACACTAACCCGTACCCTAACACGTACGCTCACCCTAAACCGTGTCATACACTGACCTGTCCCCTAAACCGTCCCCGTCCAGGTCCCCTAACCCTAACCCTAACCCTAACCCTAACTCTTACCCGAAGCCTTACCCTAACTCGTCCCTTAATCCTAACCCGTACGCTAACACTAACCCGTACCCTAACACGTACGCTCACCCTAAACCGTTGTCGTACCCTAACCTGTCCCCTAAACCGTCCCCGTCCCCTAACCCTAACACTAACCCTAACCCTAACCCTTACCCGAAGCCTTACCCTAACCCATCCCCTAATCCTAACCCGTACGCTAACACTAACCCGTAGCCTAACACGTACGCTCACCATAAACCGTTGTCGTACCATAACCTGTCCCTTAAACCGTCCCCGTCCCCTAACCCTAACCCTAACCCTAACCCTAACCCTAAACCTTACCCGAAGCCTTACCCTAACACGTACTCTAATCCTAACCCGTACGCTAACACTAAACCGTAACCTAACACGTACGCTCACCCTAAACCTTTGTCGTACCATAACCTGTCCCCTAAACCGTCCCCGTCCCCAACCCTAACCCTAACACTAACCCTAACACATACCCGATACCTTACACTAACCCGTCCCCTATTCCTAACCCTAACCCTAACCCTAAACCGTTGCGGTACCCTAACCTGTCCCCTAAACCGTCACCGTCCCCTAAACCTAACCCTAACCCTAACCCTAACCCTAACCCGAACCCTTACCCGAAGCCTTACCCTAAACCGTCCCCTAATCTTAACCCGTATGCTAACTCTAAACGGTACCCTAACACGTACGCTCACCCTAAAACGTTGTCGTACCCTAACCTGTCCCCTAAACCGTCCCCGTTCCCTAACCCTAACCTTAACTCTAACCCTAACCCTAACCCTAACCCTAACCCTTACCCTAATCCTAAGCCGTAGGCTAACACTAACCCGTACCCTAACACGTACGCTCACCCTAAACCGTTGTCGTACCCTAACCTGTCCCCTAAACCGTCCCCGTCCCCTAACCCTAACCCTAACCCTAAACCTAACCCTTACCCGAAGCCTTACCCTAACCCGTCCCCTAATCCTAACCCATACGATAACACTAACCTGTACCCTAACACGTACGCTCACCCTAAACCGTTGTCATACACTAACCTGTCCCCTAAACTGTCCCCGTCCCCTAACCCTAACTCTTACCCTAACCCTATCCCTAAACCTTACCCGAAGCCTTACCCTAACCCGTCCCCTAATCCTAACCCGTATGCTAACACTAACCCGTACCCTAACACGTACGCTCACCCTGAACCGTTGTCGTACACTAAGCTGTCCCCTAAACCGTCCCCGTCCCCTAACCTTAACCCTAAACCTAACCCTAACCCTAACCCTTACCAGAAGCCTTACCGTAAACCGTCCCCTAATCCTAACCCATACGATAACACTAACCCATACCCTAACACGTACGCTCACACTAAAACGTTGCCATACACTAACCTGTCCCCTAAACCTTCCCCGTCCCCTAACCCTAACCCTAACCATAACCCTTACCTGAAGCCTTACCATAACCCGTCCCCTAATCCTAACCCATATTCTAACACTAACCCGTACCCTAACACGTACGCTCACCCTAAACCGTTGTCGTACACTAACCTCTCCCCTAAACCGTCCCCATCCCCTAACCCTAACCCTATCCCTAACCCTAACCCTAACCCTTACCCGAAGCCTTACCGTAACCCATCCCCTAATCCTAACCCATACGACAACACTAACCCGTACCCTAACACGTACGCTCACCATAAACATTTGTCGTACCCTAACATGTCCCCTAAACCGTCCCCGTCCCCTAACCCTAACCCTAGCCCTAACCCTTACCCGAAGCCTTACCCTAACCCTTCCCCTAATCCTAACCCGTACGCTAACACTAACCCGTACCCTAACACGTACGCTCACCCTAAACCTTTGTCGTACCCTAACCTGTCACCTAAACCGTCCCCGTCCCCTAACCCTAAACCTAACACTAACCCTTACCCAAAGCCTTACCCTAACCCGTCCCCTAATCCTAAACCTTACGCTAACACTAACCCATAGCCTAACACGTACGCTCACCCTAAACCGTTGTCGTACCCTAACCTGTCCCCTAAACCGTTCCCGTTCCCTAACCCTAACCCTAACCTTAACCCTAACCCTTATCTGAAGCCTTACCCTAACCCATCCCCTAATCCTAACCCATACGATAACACTAACCCGTACCCTAACACGTACGCTCACCCTAAACCGTTGTCGTACCCTAACCTGTCCCCTAAACCGTCACCGTCCCCTAAACCTAACCCTAACCCTAACCCTAACCCTAACCCGAACCCTTACCAGAAGCCTTACCCTAAACCGTCCCCTAATCCTAACCCGTATGCTAACTCTAACCCTTACCCTAACATGTACGCTCACCCTAAACCGTTGTCGTACACTAACCTGTCCCCTAAACCGTGCCCATTCCCTAACCCTAACCCTAACCCTAACCCTTACCCTAACTCTTACCCGAAAACTTACCCTATCCCGTCCCTTAATCCTAACCCGTACGCTAACACTAACCCGTACCCTAACACGTACGCTCACCCTAATCCGTTGTCGTACCCTAACCTATCCCCTAAAACGTCCCCGTCCCCTATCCCTAACCCTAACCCTATCCCTAACCCTAACCCTTACCCGAAGCCTTACCCTAAACCGTCCCCTAATCCTAACCCATACGATAACACTAACCTGTACCCTAACTCGTACGCTCACCCTAAACCGTTATCATACACTAAGCTGTCCCCTAAACTGTCCCCGTCCCCTAACCCTAACCCTAACCCTAAACCTTACCCGAAGCCTTACCCTAACCCGTCCCCTAATCCTAACCCGTACCCTAACACTAACCCGTACCCTAACACGTACGCTCACCCTAAACCGTTGTCGTACACTACCCTGTCCACAAAACCGTCCCTGTCCCCTAACCCTAACCCTAAACCTAACCCTAACGCTAACACTTACCCGAAGCCTTACCATAAACCGTCCCCTAATCCTAACCCATACGATAACACTAACCCGTACCCTAAGACGTACGCTCACCCTAAACCGTTGTCGTACACTAACCTGTCCCCTAAACTGTCCCCGTCCCCGTCCCCATCCCCTAACCCTAACCCTAAACCTAACCCTTACCCGAAGCCTTACCCTAACCCGTCCCCTAATCCTAACCCGTATGCTAACTCTAACCCATACCCTAACACGTACGCTCACCCTAAACCGTTGTCATACCCTAACCTGTCCCGTAAACCGTCCCCATTCCCTAACCCTAACCCTAACCCTAACCCTTACCCTAACCCTTACCCGAAGCCTTAACCTAACCCGTCCCTAATCCTAACCCGTTAGCTAACACTAACCCGTACCCTAACACGTACGCTCACCCTAATCCGTTGTCGTACCCTAACCTATCCCCTAAACCGTCCCTGTCCCCTAACCCTAACCCTAACCCTAACCCTAACCCTTACCCGAAGCCTTACCCTAACCCGTCCCCTAATCCTAACCCATACGATAACACTAACCTGTACCCTAAAACGTACGCTCACCCTAAACCGTTATCATACACTAACCTGTCCCCTAAACTGTCCCCGTCCCCTAACCCTAAACCTAACCCTAACCCTAACACTAAACCTTACCCGAAGCCTTACACTAACCCGTCCCCTAACCCTAACACGTACCCTAACACTAACCCGTACCCTAACACGTACGCTCACCGTAAACCGTTGTCGTACACTAACCTGTCCCCTAAACCGGCCCCGTCCCCTAACCCTAACCCTAAACCTAACCCTAACCCTAACACTTACCCGAAGCCTTACCATAAACCGTCCCCTAATCCTAACCCCTATGATAACACTAACCCGTACCCTAAGACGTACGCTCACCCTAAAACGTTGTCGTACACTAACCTGTCCCCTAAACTGTCCCCGTACCCGTCCCCGTCCCCTAACCCTAACCCTAACCCTTACCCGAAGCCTTACCCTAACCCGTCCCCTAATCCTAACCCGTACGCTAACACTAACACTTACCCTAACACGTACGCTCACCCTAAACCGTTGTCGTAACCTAACCTGTCCCCTAAACCGTCCCCGTCCCCTAACCCTAAACCTAACCCTAAATCTTACACGAAGCCTTACCCTAACCCGTCCCCTAATCCTAAACCGTACGCTAACACTAACCCATAGCCTAACACGTACGCTCACCATAAACCGTTGTCGTACCCTAACCTGTCCCCTAAACCGTCCCCATCCCCTAACCCTAACCCTAACCCTAACCCTTACCCGAAGCCTTACCCTAACCCGTCCCCTAATCCTAACTCGTACGCTAACACTAACCCGTATCCTAACACGTAAGCTCACCCTAAACCGTTGTCGTACTCTAACTTGTCCCCTAAACCGTCCCCGTCCCCTAACCCTAACCCTAACCCTAACCCTAACCCTAAACCTAACCCTTACCCGAAGCCTTACCCTAACCCGTCCCCTAATCCTAACCCTTACGATAACACTAACCCGTACCCTAACACGTACGCTCACCCTTAACCGTTGTCGTACCCTAACCTGCCCCTAAACCGTCCCCGTCCCCTAACACTAACCCTGACCCTAACCCTAACCCTTACCCGAAGCCTTACCCTAACCCGTCCCCTAATCGTAAACCGTACGCTAACACTAAACCGTACCCTAACACGTACGCTCACCCTAAACCGTTGTCATACACTGACCTGTCCCCTAAACCGTCCCCATCACCGTCCCCTAACCCTAACCCTAACCCTAACCCTAACTCTTACCCGAAGCCTTACCCTAACCCGTCCCTTAATCCTAACCCGAACGCTAACACTAACCCGTACCCTAACACGTACGCTCACCCTAAACCGTTGTCGTACCCTAACCTGTCCCCTAAACCGTCCCCGGCCCCTAACCCTAACACTAACCCTAACCCTAACCCTTACCCGAAGCCTTACCCTAACCCATCTCCTAATCCTAACACGTACGCTAACACTAACCCGTAGCCTAACAGGTACGCTCACCATAAACCGTTGTCGTACCATAACCTGTCCCCTAAACCGTCCCCGTCCCCTAACCCTAACCCTTACCCGAAGCCTTAACCTAACACGTCCTCTAATCCTAACCCATACGCTAACACTAACCCGTAACCTAACACGTACGCTCACCCTAAACCGTTGTCGTACCCTAACCTGTCCCCTAAACCGTCCCCGTCCCCAACCCTAACCCTAACACTAACCCTAACACTTACCCGAAGCCTTACACTAACCCGTCCACTATTCCTAACCCGTACGCTAACACTAACCCGTACCCTAACACGTAGGCTCACCCTAAACCGTTGTCGTACCCTAACCTGTCCCCTAAACCGTCACCGTCCCCTAAACCTAACCCTAACCCTAACCCTATCCCTAACCCTAACCCTTACCCGAAGCCTTACCCTAAACCGTCCCCTAATCCTAAACCATACGATAACACTAACCTGTACCCTAACTCGTACGCTCACCCTAAACCGTTATCATACACTAACCTGTCCCCTAAACCGTCCCCATTCCCTAACCCTAACCCTAACCCTAACCCTTACCCTAACTCTTACCCGAAGCCTTACCCTAAACCGTCCCCTAATCCTAACCCGTACCCTAACACTAACCCGTACCCTAACACGTACGCTCACCCTAAACCGTTGTCGTACACTACCCTGTCCCCAAAATCGTCCCTGTCCCCTAACCCTAACCCTAAACCTAACCCTAACGCTAACACTTACCCGAAGCCTTACCATAAACCGTCCCCTAATCCTAACCCATACGATAACACTAACCCGTACCCTAAGACGTACGCTCACCCTATACCGTTGTCGTACACTAACCTGTCCCCTAAACTGTCCCCGTCCCCGTCCCCATCCCCTAACCCTAACCCTAAACCTAACCCTTACCCGAAGCCTTACACTAACCCGTCCCCTAAACCTAACCCGTATGCTAACTCTAACCCATACCCTAACACGTACGCTCACCCTAAACCGTTGTCATACCCTAACCTGTCCCGTAAACCGTCCCCATTCCCTAACCCTAACCCTAACCCTTACCCTAACCCTTACCCGAAGCCTTACCCTAACCCGTCCCCTAATCCTAACCCGTACGCTAACACTAACCCGTACCCTAACACGTACGCTCACCCTAATCCGTTGTCGTACCCTAACCTATCCCCTAAACCGTCCCTGTCCCCTAACCCTAACCCTAACCCTAACCCTAACCCTAACCCTTACCCGAAGCCTTACCCTAACCCGTCCCCTAATCCTAACCCATACGATAACACTAACCTGTACCCTAACACGTACGCTCACCCTAAACCGTTATCATACACTAACCTGTCCCCTAAACTGTCCCCGTCCCCTAACCCTAAACCTAACCCTAACCCTAACACTAAACCTTACCCGAAGCCTTACACTAACCCGTCCCCTAATCCTAACCCGTACCCTAACACTAACCCGTACCCTAACACGTACGCTCACCGTAATACGTTGTCGTACACTAACCTGTCCCCTAAACCGTCCCCGTCCCCTAACCCTAACCCTAAACCTAACCCTAACCCTAACACTTACCCGAAGCCTTACCCTAACCCGTCCCCTAATCCTAACCCGTACGCTAACACTAACACTTACCCTAACACGTACGCTCACCATAAACCGTTGTCGTACCCTAACCTGTCCCCTAAACCGTCCTCATCCCCTAACCCTAACCCTAAACCTAACCCTTACCCGAAGCCTTACCCTAACCCGTCCCCTAATCCTAACCCGTACGCTTACACTAACCTGTACCCTAACACGTACGCTCACCCTAAACAGTTGTCGTACACTAACCTGTCCCTTAAACCGTCCCCGTCGCTTAACCCTAACCCTAACCCTAACCCTAACCCTAACACTTACCCGAAGCCTTACCTTAACCCGTCCCCTAATCCTAACCCGTATGCTAACTCTAACCCGTACCCTAACACGTACGTTCACCCTAAACCGTTGTCGTACCCTAACCTGTCCCCTAAACCGTTCCCGTTCCCTAACCCTAACACTAACCTTAACCCTAACCCTTATCCGAAGCCTTACCCTAACCCGTCCCCTAATCCTAACTCGTACGCTAACACTAACCCGTATCCTAACACGTAAGCTCACCCTAAACCGTTGTCGTACTCAAACTTGTCCACTAAACCGTCCCCGTCCCCTAACCCTAACACTAACCCTAACCCTAACACTTACCCGAAGCCTTACCCTAACCCATCAACTAATCCTAACACGTACGCTAACACTAACCCGTAGCCTAACACGTACGCTCACCATAAACCGTTGTCGTACCATAATCTGTCCCCTAAACCGTCCCCGTCCCCTAACCCTAACCCTTACCCTAACCCTAACCCTTACCCGAAGCCTTAACCTAACACGTCCTCTAATCTTAACCCGTACGCTAACACTAACCCGTAACCTAACACGTACGCTCACCCTAAACCGTTGTCGTACCCTAACCTGTCCCCTAAACCGTCCCCGTCCCCAACCCTAACCCTAACACTAACCCTAACACTTACCCGAAGCCTTACACTAACCCGTCCCCTATTCCTAACCCGTACGCTAACACTAAACCGTACCCTAACACGTAGGCTCACCCTAAACCGTTGTCGTACCCTAACCTGTCCCCTAAACCGTCACCGTCCCCTAAACCTAACCCTAACCCTAACCCTAACCCTAACCCGAACCCTTACCAGAAGCCTTACCCTAAACCGTCCCCTAATCCTAACCCGTATGCTAGCTCTAACCCGTACCCTAACACGTACGCTCACCCTAAAACGTTGTCGTACCCTAACCTGTCCCCTAAACCGTCCCCGTTCCCTAACCCTAACCCTAACCCTAACCCTAACCCTAACCCTAACCCTTCCACTAATCCTAAGACGTACGCTAACACTAACCCGTACCCTAACACGTACGCTCACCCTAAACCGTTGTCGTACCCTAACCTGTCCCCTAAACCGTCCCCGTCCCCTAACCCTAACCATAACCCTAACCCTAACCCTTACCCGAAGCCTTACCCTAACCCATCCCCTAATCCTAACCCATACGATAACACTAACCTGTACCCTAACACGTACGCTCACCCTAAACCATTGTCATACACTAACCGGTCCCCTAAACTGTCCCCGTCCCCTAAACCTAACTCTTACCCTAACCATAACCCTAAACCTTACACGAAGCCTTACCCTAACCCGTCCCCTAATCCTAACCCGTACGCTAACACTAACCCGTACCCTAACACGTACGCTCACCCTAAACCGTTGTCGTACACTAACCTGTCCCCTAAACCGTCCCCGTCCCCTAACCCTAACCCTAAACCTAACCCTAACCCTAACCCTTACCAGAAGCCTTACCGTAAACCGTCCCCTAATCCTAACCCATACGATAACACTAACTCGTTCCCTAACACGTACGCTCACCCTAAAACGTTGTCGTACCCCAACCTGTCCCCTAAACCGTCCCCGTCCCCTATCCCTAACCCTAACCCTAACCATAACCCTTACCCGAAGCCTTACCATAACCCGTCCCCTAATCCTAACCCGTATTCTAACACTAACCCGTACCCTAACACGTACGCTCACCCTAAACCGTTGTCGTACACTAACCTGTCCCCTAAACCGTCCCCGTCCCCTAACCCTAACCCTAACCCTAACCCTAACCCTTACCCGAAGCCTTACCGTAACCCAAACCCTAATCCTAACCCATACGACAACACTAACCCGTACCCTAACACGTACGCTCACCCTAAACCGTTGTCGTACCCTAACATGTCCCCTAAACCGTCCCAGTCCCCTAACCTAACCCTAGCCCTAACCCTTACCCGAAGCCTTACCCTAACCCTTCCCGTAATCCTAACCCGTACGCTAACACTAACCCATAGCCTAACACGTACGCTCACCATAAACCGTTGTCGTACCCTAACTTGTCCCCTAAACCGTCCCCATCCCCTAACCCTAACCCTAACCCTAACCCTTACCTGAAACCTTACCCTAACGCGTCCCATAATTCTAACCCGTACGCTAACACTAAACTGTATCCTAACACATACACACACCCTAAACCTTTGTTGTACACTAACCTGTCCCCTAAACCGTCCCCGTCTCCTAACCCTAACCCTAACCCTAACCCTAACCCTAACCCTAACCCTTAACCGAAGCCTTATCCTAACACGTCCTCTAATCCTAACCCGTACGCTAACACTAACCCATGCCCTAACACGTACGCTCAACGTAAACCGTTGTCGTACCCTAACCTGTCCCCTAAACCGTCCCCGTCCCCTAACCCTATCCCTAACCCTAACCCTAACCCTGACCCGAAGCCTTACCCTAACCCGTCCCCTAATCCTAACCTGTACGCTAACACTAACCCGTACCCTAACACGTACGCTCAACCTAAACCATTGTCGTACCCTAACCTGTCCCCTAAACCGTCACCGTCCCCTCACCCTATCCCTAACCCTAACCCTAACCCTAACCCGAACCCTTACCCGAAGCCTTACACTAAACCGTCCCCTAATCCTAACCCGTACGCTAAAACTAAACCGTACACTAACACATACGCACACCCTAAACCGTAGTCGTACACTAACCTGTCCCCTAAACCGTCCCCGTCTCCTAACCCTAACCCTAACCCTAACCCTAACCCTTACCCGAAGCCTTACCCTAACACGTCCTCTAATCCTAATCCGTACGCTAACACTAACCCGTACCCTAACACGTATGCTCACCCTAAACCGTTGTCGTACCCTAACCTGTCCCTTAAACCGACCCCGTCCCCTAACCTTAACCCTAACCCTAAACCTAACCCTTACCCGAAGCCTTACCCTAACCCGTCCCCTAATCCTAACCCGTACGCTAACACTAACCCGTACCCTAACACGTACACTCACCCTAAACCGTTGTCGTACCCTATCCTGTCCCCTAAACCGTCACCGTCCCCTAACCGTAACCCTAAACCTAACCCTAACCCTTACCCGAAGCGTTACCCTAACCCGTCACCTAATCCAACCCGTACGCTAACACTAACCCGTACCCTAACAAGTACGCTCATCCTAAAACGTTGTCGTACCCTAACCTGTCCCCTAAACCGTCCCCGTCACCTAACCCTAACCCTAACCCTAACCCTAATCCTAACCCTTACCCGAAGCCTTACCCTAACCCGTCCCCTAATCCTAACCCATACGATAACACTAACCCGTACCCTAACACTTACGCTCACCCTAAACCGTTGTCGTACCCTAACCTGTCCCCTAAACCGTCCCCGTCCCCTAACCCTAACCCTAACCCTAAACCTTACCCGAAGCCTTACCCTAACCCGTCCCCTAATCCTAACCCGTACGCTAACACTAACCCGTACCCTAACACGTACGCTCACCCTAAACTGTTGTCGTACACTAACCTGTCCCCTAAACCGTCCCCGTCCCCTAACCCTAACCCTAACCCTAACCCTAACCCTAACCCTTACCCGAAGCCTTACCGGAACCCGTCCCCTAATCCTAACCCATACGATAACACTAACCCGTACCCTAACATGTACGCTCACCCTAAACCGTTGTCGTACTCTAAACTGTCCCCTAAAACGTCCCCATCCCCTAACCCTAACCCTAACACTAACCCTAACCCTTACCCGAAGCCTTACTCTAACCCGTCCCCTAATACTAACCCGTACGCTAACACTAAACCGTACCCTAATACATACACACACTCTAAACCGTTGTCGTACACTAACCTGTCCCCTAAACCGTCCCCGTCCCCTAACCCTAACCCTAAACCTAAACCTAACACTTACCCGAAGCCTGAAACCCGTCCCCTAATCCTAACCCGTACGCTAACACTAAACCGTACCCTAACACGTACGCTCACCCTAAACCGTTGTCGTACCCTAACCTGTCCCCTAAACCGTCAACGTCCCCTAACCCGAACCCTAAACCTAACCCTAACCCGAACCCTTACCCGAAGCCTTACCCTAACACGTACCCAATCCTAACCCGTACGCTAACACTAACCCGTACCCTAACACGTACGCTCACCCTAAAACGTTGTCGTACCCTAACCTGTCCCCTAAACCGTCCCCATCCCCTAACCCTAACCCTAACCCTAACCCTAAGCCTAACACTTACCCAAAGCCTTACTCTAACCCATCCCCTAATCCTAACCCGTACGCTAACCCTAAACAGTACCCTAACACGTAGGCTCACACTAAACCATTGTCGTACCCTAACCTGTACCCTAAATAATCCCCGTCCCCTATCCCTAACCCAAACCCTAACCCTAACCCTTACCCGAAGCCTTACACTAACCCATCCCCTAATCCTAACCCGTATGCTAACCCTAACGCTTACCCTAACACGTACGCTCACCCTAAACCGTTGTCGTAACCTAACCGGTCCCCAAAACAGTCCCAGTCCCCTAACCCTAACCCTAACCCTTACCCGAAGCCTTACCCTAACCCGTCCCCGAATAATAACCCGTACGCTAACAATAACACGAACCCTAACACGTACGCTCACGCTAAAACGTTGTCGTACCATAACCTGTCCCCTAAACCGTCCCCGTCCCCTAACCCTAAACCTAACCCTAACCCTAACCCTAACCCTTACCTGAAGCCTTAACCTAACCCGTCCCATAAGCCTAACCCGTACACTAACACTAACCCATACACTAACACGTACGTTCACCCTAAACCTTTGTCGTACCCTAACCTGTCCCCTAAATCGTCCCCGTCCCCCAACCCTAACCCTAACCCTAACCCTAACCCTTATGCTAAGCCTTACCCTAACCCTTCTCCTAATCCTAACCCGTATGCTAACTCTAACCCGTACCCTAACACGTACGCTCACCCTAAACCGTTGTCCTACTCTAACCTGTCCCCTAAACCGTCCCCGTCCCCTTACCCTAACCCTAACCCTAGCCCTAAACCTTACCCGAAGCCTTACACTAACCCGTCCCCTAATCCTAACCCGTACGCTAACACTAACCCGTACCCTAACACGTACGCTCACACTAAAACATTGTCGTACACTAACCTGTCCCCTAAAGTGTCCCCGTACCCATCCCCGTCCCCTAACCCTATCCCTAACCCTAACCCTTATCCGAAGCCTTACACTAACCCGTACCCTAAACCTAACCCGTACGCTAACACTAACCCGTACCCTAACACGTACGCTCACCCTAAACCATTGTCGTACCCTATCCTGTCCCCTGAACCGTCACCGTCCCCTAAACCTAACCCTAACCCTAACCCGAACCCTTACCCGAAGCCTTACACTAACCCGTACCCAATCCTAACCCGTACGCTAACACTAACCCGTACCCTAACACCTACGCTCACCCTAAACCGTTGTCGTACCCTAACCTGTCCCCTAAACCATCCCGGTCCCCTAACCCTAACCCTAACCCTAATCCTAACCCTAACCCTTACCCGAAGCCTTACACTAACCCATCCCCTAATCCTAACCCGTACGCTAACCCTAACCCGTACCCTAACACGTACGCTCACTCTAAACCATTGTCGTACCCTAACCTGTACTCTAAACCATCCCCGTCCCCTATCCCTAACCCTAACCCTAACCCTAACCCTTACCCGAAGCCTTACACTAACCCATCCCCTAATCCTAACCCGTACGCTAACCCTAACACGTACCCTAACACGTACGCTCACCCAAAACCGTTGTACCCTAACCTGTCCCCTAAACCGTCCCCGTCCCCTAACCCTAACCCTAAACCTAACACTTACCCGAAGCCTTACCCTAAGCCGTCACCTAATCCTAACCCGTACGCTAACACTAACCCGTACCCTAACACGTACGCTCACCCTAAACCGTTGTCGTACCCTAACCTGTCCCCTAAACCGTCAACATCCCCTAACCCTAACCCTAACCCTAACCCGAACCCTTACCCGAAGCCTTACCCTAACCCGTCCCCTAATCCTAACCCGTACGCTAACACTAACCCGTACCCTAACACGTACGCTCACCCTAAACCGTTGTCGTACCCTAAACTGTCCCCTAAACCGTCCCCGTCCCCTAACCCT